>NC_056735.1:1512806338-1513036338 GCF_019279795.1 Protopterus annectens | reverse complement strand
ATGAACTAAATTGGACATTAAAATAAGCAGAATATAGCATAATAGAGGGTATACAAATACCAGTGATGTTTTCCTATGCTTATGATATAGTGTTAATGACTAAAAATGAAGAGTGGGTGGTGATACTTATTAAGAAATTTAGTCAAGAATTAAAAGTTATAGGTCTACATTTAGTCAAGAATTAAAGGTCTAAGTATAAATAAGGATAAAAGTAAAGGTTTAGGAATAATAAAAATAATAAGAGAGAGACAGTTTAATAGACAAGAAATAGAAGTTTTAGGCATAAACGTGGGTAGTGATCAGCTTACAATGTCAGAATATGATGCACAAAATTAGAAATACATATTTCTGCTGTAGGATATATAAGCTGACATATAAAAAGTCTATGTAATCAATTTGGTGCTGTTAGGAAAAATAGCATAGTTAGTAATTCAATGATGGTGCCTGTAAGACAGGAGAAAGAATTATTGTCAATTATATGTGCATTTATTTGGGATCCAAATTAAATCCAAGTAAAAGAAGTGCATTATATGAAAGAAAATAAGAAGGATGATTAAGGTTGATCCTACTGTTCATGCAGTATCATTGACTTTATATAAGGTGTTAATATGGTTAAAGGAAAGCAGCTTTAATAATGAAAGAAAAGTATAAAGAAATTTGGGACAATGTGAAAAGCTCAAGAAGAAAGGAATATTTGAGTGAGGAAATTAAAGAATATCAAGATAAAATTCTGTTATGGAAATTAAATATAAGAAAGATAGAAAAGAATAGAAGGGAATGGTACGAAAGTATAATGAACAAATATTACTTTATATGTCCATGGAAACATGTAGGGGAAAGGAAAATTAAGAGCAATAAAAGCAAAAATAGAGAGATGTAAAATATATTATGAATTTGCATATGTTCTGCTGAAATTAACAATAAGAAAATTACTAGTAGAGATGAATGTGCCATACAAAAAAGAGAAGAGTTTGCAATTACTGTGGTAAGGTGGAGACAATAGAAGATGTTTTAAGCTGTGAAAGGGTAAGAGATTATGAGAAAAATTTGTGAGAATGAAATTATAAAGGGTTCAAAGATTATAAAGGATATATATATATATATATATATATATATATATATATATATAATAGCATATGGTTATTATGGTGAAAAAAGAGGAAAAGATGCAAAAAATATGGATAGAAAAGTATTTTGCATAATTTTGATTATTTGGAATGAAAGCTTGAATGAGATAAAATGTAATGGAAATGGATACTATCAGAAATACTGAAATAAATACACTTTTACTTGTAGAGGTGTTAAAACCATATGTCCGGTATACCCAAGATGAAATAAAATCACTGCAACACCGTTACTTAGTGCTTTTGCCTCTCTAATCAACCAAAACTTCTTTATCAATGATATCTATTAAAATAACATACATTTAAATACCAGAACCCATCTGGTTGCATAAAAGCATGATGTAATTTCCTTAACTAAGCCTCTTTAAAGCACATTTGATGTTGACAGCTTCATTCAATCCCGGAAACACGTCCACCTGAAGCAAAATCTGCCACTGCAACTCCTTATGCTCCAGGAAAGTGTTGATATCTCCAATAAAATCATGTACTTGATCTAAAAACATCTAAAACCCTGAAACCCATTGCATATTACACTGTGCTTCATTATGACATTTTTCAAATCCTTACTTCTAATAGCAATATCATGTTCTCTTATCCGAACACATAACTTTCTCATAGTCTTGCCTACGTAGCAGCATGCACATGAATTACAAAGTCCCAAATACATAACATTCCTGGATCTACAATTAGAAAATGTATACATGTTGATTTTTAATGGGTGTGCATCTAAAAAATCTCTTTGTAGGAAAACATGTACTTACACATATTGCATTTCCCACATTTATGCATTCCTTTAAATGACTGGCTATACTTGGATGTTGTACCACCTACCTCAAAGTAGTTCTTAAAACTTTTCATTTTTTGTAACAAAACTGTGGTTAGTTACCAAGTACTTTAATTAAATCGACATTACCTATTAGAATTCTCCAGTTATTTACTATAATTTCCCTAATATTTTTCATTTCCCTACCGATTGGGAGTGGAGGTCTACAATCTTGTTTGACTTCTATTTTGGGTTCACTGCTAGGAAAACCACTACTTAAAATGGGATGGTAATTGGTGGTCCTAAAATTCAATGCTTCCATCATAATGTTTTCTACTAAATCTACAGGATAGTTTCCTGCTAAAACAAGTCACTAAGAAAAGTACATTCTTTATCAAATGTGATATCATCACTATTAATTTGTGATAATTTGTGATAATCTGATGAACTGTCCCTTCATGATGTTTTTCTTAATAAAAATAGATGTTCACTATTAAATCTAAATAAATGTTCCTAATTGTTCCTAAATGTCTGTTTTCTATAGATATTAGAACTGAATGTACTACTTACTGTGTCCATGGTTAAATGGATATCCAAACATTGTACCTATTTCCCAATATTGGAAACAGTGAACTTCAAAAAACTGTTGCTTGTATTAATTTGTTTAAAAAACTTCTAATTCTGGCCTTGACCCCAGCTAAATAAAAAGGATGTCATCTATGTAACATCTATAAAAACATACATTAGCGAAACAACTTACTTAGCACTCATATTGACACCGCATAGCTGCTCAAACAGTAAATGGTGTTATTAAAAATAAAAAAAAAAATTCTAAAACTAACTCTATCGAAGAACATCAAGTCTCTACTTTGTCATGTAGAATATCTGCATATTTGCCTAAATAATTCCTAACTAATTCCACCCCCAATTCATGTGGGATACTTGTATACAATGATTGCACATTTAATGTCACTTAAAGTTTGTCTTGACTGGTTATTTGATATTTATTTAATAAACTCAGAAAAAGAGAAGAGTCTTTGAGATAATATTTAGTTTTTTGGACTATTGGGTTTAACATGGCAACAAACTCTGAAACGAATTTGGTTTTACTTCTCCTTAATGACACTATATGACAGAACAATTTCAGGACATTCATGGAAAACATACTTCAAGTTGAGTTTTCTAATGAACACATGTAAATTAATCAAGACATCTATAATACTGATACTTTGAATGGGAATAAAGGTAAATCCTTTTTGCAAAACCTTTAAATGTGCATCAGAAAAAACACATAAACTTCAGAAACATAATTGTCAGTTTCTGTCCCCATTTCCTTCTACAGCCCCAGCTACGTCCTCTTCCTCTCCCTCTCCCTCTCTGTGTCTGGTTGGTTCTATTTGGCCTTCCCATTAAAAAAAAATGTTCATTGTTGTCTGACTAGTACTACTGTTCTGAATGTTCATAGTTGGAACATTAATTGTGGAACTTTCAACAGTCTCATTCACTTCTTTAAAACCGTTATTTGTAACCTGACTCAGTGGCACAAGACATGTCAATTACCATTTCACTACTGGTGAGTATTTAAAGTGTTTGATGAAAATTTCTTGCTCAATTTGGACCAAATATGTACTTATAAATAACTGCTGTCCCCTTCTTATATTGTTCAAGATCTCTCAAACATTTTTTTTCTTTTTCTTCTCAATAATGGCAGACACATGTCTATTGAGCTTGATATTAAATCCCTCCCTTAAATCTTTAACTTGATGAAAGGCAGGATGTTATACCAACCTCTTATTCACGACTCTAATATCTTTATCTAATTTCTCCATTTTATCATGATTGAACTCAGTCAGTAATTTCATCACTTTGACCCTGGCGTCATTATATACTTGACAAATAGATTTAAACAACTGTTCATTGTCCTCAATTCCATTTGGAAACTGATAACATCTGAGCCCATAGGAATAATGTCATTCTGTATACAGTGGCAGATACATATCTTATACAGTGTTTTTATAGGTACAAAGCATCCTTTGTAATTTAAAAAACAAGGACTTTCAGTTTTGATTGGACATTTCTGGAACTGCATGTATTGAATTATTGCCTTCCTCTACATTTAAAGCATTGATCTCCAAGAATGGATTCCCTGCTGAACAAGAAAGTGCTGCCTCTAAAAATTCAGTGCCCATAAATTCAGCATTTGAGCATACAGCTATACTTGGGTTGCCCAACTCCACACTTTTAGCTTCCATAAAAGCAGCATGGGATTTGCTCAAATCCCTCAGCATCATTGTGCTTTATTAACAGCATTATATAGTATCTGAAAAGTACCAGCTAATTCCCCAGGAATGCTGTGTACTGACAAATCTAAAAGATTTTGATGTCCATATTATCAATGGTTGGAAAAAATGTAGGCACTACCAAATGAAAAAAAGAACAAATGCCACACTGACAAAAACTAAAAACTCAAAGAACACTAAAACCACATGTCTGGTATGCCGACAATGAAATAAAATTAATCCAACACAGTAACTTAATGCTTTCATCTCTTTAATCAAGCAAGACTACTTCAGAAATGATATCTATTAAAATAGCATACATTTAAATACCAGAACCCATCCAATCACATAAAAAACATGATGTAATTTCCTTATCAAATCTACTTTAAAGCACATTTGATATTAACAGCTTCATTCAATCCTGGAAACATGTCCACCAGAAGCAAAAGCTGCCACCATAACTCCATATACTGTAGCAAGAAAGAACAAATGCCACACCAACAAAAACTAAAAACTTGAAGAACACTAAAACCACACATCTGGTATGCCGAAGATGAAATAAAATCCCTCCAACACTTTAACTTAGCATTTTCATCTCTTTAATCAACCAAGACATCTTCAGAAGTGATTTCCCTCAAAATAACACACATTTAAATACCAAAACCCATCCAATTACATAAAAAAATGGCATAATTACCTTATCTTAGCCACTTTAAATCACATTTGATATTGAGGAAACAAGAGGTGCCTTGGGATCTTTTACCTCCACCTGAGCTACCACTAAATCAAGAGGATGGGACCTCAGTTTAACACCTCATTCAAATGATGTTAAAAAATCTTTCAACATTCAAACTATCATTCAACTTAAAACTCACCACTCTTACCTAGACAACTTACTAGCTAAATATAGCAAAATAGCTGCAGATGCTCTGGTATATACTGTGTTCATCTTAATAAACTGGTATATCAAGGAAAGCTATGCTCCCACTCTGTGGAAAAAATCCTATATGCTTCCCCTACATAAGGTTGCAAACTCCACTGACCTGTCCAGTTAAAGACCCATATCCATCCCATCTCCTCTGTCTAAAATACTTGAAAAGTGTATACAGTTCAAAGTTCTTACCTATATGACTAAAAACTCACTACTTCTACTTTCCACTACACAGCATGGTTTTCGTCCATATCATAGCACCATCACTGAACTACTAAGTTTTGTTACAGTGGTTAATCAAAGCAGAAACAACAACAACCTTGTCTCATCCATATTCATTGACTTAACCAAAGCCTTTGACATGGTAACACATTAAAAATTGCCATGGAAGATGTCTTCTCTAGGCTTTGATAAACTCTCACTATCTCGGTTTCTTCTCAAACAGATAACAAGCTGTAATGTGACAAAACATCAACCATTCTTGCTATGTCAAGTCCCTTCTTAAACCTGGGGCAGTAACTAAAGAGCCTCAATACTCACCACTGTTTCTGGTAAGAGGGCATCAATGAAAGCAGGTATAGAACACATAATTTCCCCTAAGGGTACAGTGGAACCATGCTCCAAACTTGGGATTGAACTATTTGCTTCAATCCAGATCCCTCAATGAGTCTTCACACTACCCACTGCAGAGCACTGAGTCCCAGTTCTAGGTATTTGACACACTTACTCTTAAATATTTGATAGTCACACACACAAACACTCTTGGGAAAGACTGGAACAAATTTACCTGCTATATCCTCTTTCCCAAATTACATGGTAATACTGCCAACAGTCAAAATACCACAATACTCTTGAAAAGGGGTGTTCAATTATATTGAGTAAAATAAATATTGTTAGCATGCAATCCAAGCAATAAGGTTTTCGGAGTGGCCCTGTTATTATTACAATAAGCATAAACACTCTCAGGTTACTAAAAGTACTTTTCTAAATAACCAGCCAAAATAGAAGGTTGTAAAATATTTAATAAATAAAAAAAGATTTAAAACATATATACACTGAAAAACATGATTTCAGTAAACCACAGAGTTTCACACTCAGGAATTATGAAAATAACACTGAAGGATAAGTTTCACACTGATTGAAGAAAAACTCTTAACTATCTAGCTGTAGCTTCCTAACTGTCTAAAGATTAACTGTCCCTGTCTAATTTCATTAAGTCAGCAAGGCTAGATGATACTCTTACTTCTGCAGGCAAAATAAGAATTTTTTCACTCTTCAGGCTGTTATCTGGTACTCAGTGACTGGAATACCAAATCTTATTATTTCTGCTGAACAGGTCTGAAAAACTCAGAGTGATAAATCTTGATCTGGAAAACAACCACTGACAACTGAACAACTGACAACACTCAGCTGCATCTGAAAAACTAGACTTTAACTGACTTAGCATCTGTTTTTTATAGCAGAATCTTTTAAAAGTCATTGAAACCTGTTATGTGAATTCTAGTCTATCATTTCAGAATTTTGAAAAGCTGTGAAGATTTCATTTCTTTCAGCTCTGGCACATGATAACATCACTCTAGGTCAGCTCACTGGCATAACCTGCATTCAGAATTCTTATTAAAAGACATGTACATTTGGTCAGACAGAAGAGCACTGTTTGATTCAAAATCTTAAATCAAAGAAACAATCAAAAAACATAAACTCATTTACAGAACTATAGCTAGTCATACTGGCATTTATAACACAGGGTAATTTATAATTATTTACAAGTATTTACAAAACTGTAGCCAGACATGCTAGCACAGATAACAATATCTGATATCTTCACACTTGCAATTACTGTGGGAGTTCCACAAGCCTCTATTAGGTCCGATACTTTGTAATATATTCATTAATAACCTATATTTAGCAAACAAATAAGCAACCATCATCCAATATGCAGACAATTCCATATCATCTACTCTGCCAAAACAAATGGTTAAACTACAGCAGTACACCCAAGGAGTTCTCTCACAGATTGATACTTGGCTAACTCAATCACAACTCCTTCTAAATCCCCAAAAATCCAAATGTTTACTCATACCTAAGCAGCTGTCAGACCAAAAAATCCTTTTCAGTTCTGTCATCAGACAATACCAAGATAGAAATGGTAACCCATTCCAAACTACTAGGGGTTACCATTGATGAAAACCTAAAATTCAACCACCACATAACACAGGCTGTAAAGACTGAGAGCACTCTAAACAAGCAAACCATACAAAACAGACCAACCTAGGACAATTATTTTCTCATCTTTTCCCATCCCTACTGTTCTATATACAGCCACCATACTCATCAATGTCATATTCAATCAACTCTCCTTACCTGACTAGTGCTATAATAAAATTTCTAAATTTGCTAACAGCCATCATTATAGGACACGCCACTACCTTGCACTTCAGTGACTTTTGTGGCTAGAATTAAGGCACTATTTTATCTACTCACCGTTTTTCACAACCCATAAGCTCAACTATGACCTAGACAAATGTCCAAGTCTAAGCAATATTCTTTCCAACTCTAGAGTCCCAAAAGATCACTACACTCCTCTGACAAGATGTTACTAACTGTAACTAAATCAAACAATACTGCTGGAGACTCCCTATTCTCTTCCTGTCTCTTTCTCTCAAACCCAAAATGTTATTCCTCTCTCTAGTATGAGAAAACAATAAGCCTTTTAAAATACTCATAAAGAATCACATAAAAAATACTTGGCTATGTTGTTTTTCTTGGCTAACATAAATGGTGCTTCTCTCTCTTCCTGGACCTCTTTACTCTCTATATAGCCTCTCTACTCACTAAATGGTTCTCATACTCCTCCTGGCATAACCACAGTCTGGACTATTGCTCTTAGTATTTCAAATACATTTTTAAGCATATTGTCATCCTCTCAATTTTCAAAAAATGCTCTGCCATAAGGTTTTGTAACAAATTAAATTATATGTTAATCATAAATCTGTTTTCATTATCTTCTGCATGGCATTTTTATTCTACTGTGTGCTGTTTCCATATCAGGTATAAAAAATCTTTATCAAACTGTAACTGAATTATACTTCCCTAAATGTATTTATGCTTATTAATGTATTAAGCATTATTTTAGTGTTTACTCATTTTATTGTTGTACTTTTCTCCCCGGGCCTCCTATGAAAAGGGGAAGCTTGTCTACACAGCCAGACCATGCTGGTAAATAATGCAATAAATAAATAAATAAACAACAACATTACATAAAACATTCACTTTCAAATGAAAGTCTGGCTTTCAGGTCTGTTGAAGGTAAGAAATCTGAATGTTTTCAAAGTATAAATATATTAGTACTCAATTAATATCAGACCTGAAATAGTATTGATTTTTGCTTAAAAGTGAACTTTTATATTATTTTAAATTATATGGTAGAATAATGACATTTCTCTTGGAAATGTTTTCATTAGAAATATAGGTGTAAATTCTCGGTTGCCTTCAAAACCTGGATCACATTCTAAGAGCATTTTATCTGCAATTGCATCTGCAAATTGTGCAACAGTTTCATAAGAATACCCTCAAATCACTTTTGACATATAGCCATTTATAGTCCTTATAGACAGTGAGCAATCATAATTAGGGGCACAGTTATCACAGCACTCAATAATTAGATGTACCCTTAAGGGATAATTATCCAAAATAGCTTTGATGTTAGCATAACAAATCATTGATACACTGGATGTGAATAATGAGTCCTGAAAAAAAACATCCAGAAATGATTAAAATATGTGATTAAAGGCTGTGATAAAATATGACATCCTTTTTTTTCTGCCATTTATGTTATATTAGATAACAGAGTTTAGTTAGTATTAATCCAAAATGAAGTAATTCTAAAAGCATTTATATTCTTAATTTTATTCATATACTAAAAGACATCACCTTTATTTAAAAGATCATATAGACTATTAGATTTGTTATACTGTAAATTATAAAGTTAAGACATGATAGTACGAAGTATGACTGTTCTGTGCAAAACAAAAATGCCTGGAACAACTTTTTTTGGTCTCAGCCAGACTGTAATTTGATAAGGATCAAACTAGTAAATAGAAAATGTCAGACTCTGAAATTTACCAGGAAGACTCTAATATCAATATTAAGTGTTGAAATAGTTAGGTGATATAAAAATGCTGCCACCAGGATACATTTAATTTTATAGGTACTAGTTTTTGATTATGTCATAAGTTATAGTAAAGGTGAACCTGAGGCAGTTAACAAGTGTAACATAATTTGGAAGTAGGGTGTTAATGACAAAGCAACTGCTTGAAAAACTTGGTGAGCAAACCATCTCTCCAAAGTAGCTTGTTCCTTACAATGAGTATAGGACAGTTTTGGTCAGACTGAAAGGACTGTTATTCTAAATGGGTTTTACAGAGGGGATTAGACTTAATTATATCACTAATTTACTTGGGAGTCCTGGATTCATTTAGCATTAAACTTCAACTGGTACTTCAGTTTTATTTAAATGCCTGTAACCAAGAGGAGTATGTAAGACAAAGATCAAAAACAAACTAAAAATGTGAAATAATAATAATAATAACAATAAAATAAAAAGTAAAGTAAATAAACTGTAAAGCAGAAACAAAGATTATACAAAGTAATCATGTTAAAATTGTAACCATAACAGGTGAAGTGTATGATGGATAAAATTATGTAAAGTACGTACATGAAATTTGTAGGACACATGAGTTAAGTCAACCCACAAAAATATGTCTTAAGACCAAGTTCAAAGCCAGCATGAGTTGGGGTGGAGGGCACAGTCTTAAAATGATATGGACATATTGACTTTAAGCATAACAAGACAAGATGAGATAGACAAGGTGTATATGGACTTGAAATCACAGAATAAGATCATCATAATCAGGATTAGCAATCACAAACCAAACAAGAGGCAGACTTATTTCTTGGGGATAAATTACAGAGCCCATGTTGGCCATTTGTAGGATCAATAGCCTGATAAGGGAAACTTGGTCTGCAAATTACTGAGTTTCTCAGTTACATTCTTTGGAGGGAAAAACAGCCCATGTGAATACGCAGGCTAGGCTACACAGTAACCCCACCACATGGAACAAGGCAGCTGTCTGTTTTACCAAAGCAGAGATGTCTCAAGACAAAAGTCCAGATTTTCTAAGAGGGATCTCTGACTGGTAATTAATTCTATGTCTGGGTTGTGTATTGCTTACCTATGAGAGCTGAAATTAAACCTTGAGGATGAAGCTTGAGTTGTTAACCTACACTGCTACATTAAGTACTGCTATTAGATCTTATTCACATTTTTATTTGCTTTTTGGTATGCTTTCCACCTACGCGTGTATGCATTTAATGAATTGCTGTATTCTAAATATGAGACATTTTACTAATGAATCAAGTAATATGTACATTCTTTGAAATAACTTGTATTAGTAATTTCTGGTAAAAACAATACAAGACATTACTTGCAATCATTTTATGCAAAATTCAGTTAACATTTCAAACAGTCAATATATGAAAATATTGAGTATTCAAAACATATAAAATCTTGAAAATTCTCTTAATATCAGCCAGTCTTTGATAGTAATAAATGCCATATCAAAACACTTTAATAAAACTGAACTGTCTCCCTCAATACATATTGTGACATGACCAGTCATGTATATTATCCTATATTTATTTATTCTTTGTTGACTGGATTAGTGTCACTAGGCCAGCGTCTTGTTTTCAGGGTAGATATGAGGTTATATTCATACCGACTAAGGGAAATTTGGCCAGTCTATCTAGGAACGTCCCCTACTCTTTTTGTTTCATGGCAGACCTGCAGTGGGACATATTAATACAAATGTTATTTATCTTCTGACTACAGTGTAGTGGCAACATGCGCATGCTGTAATGGAAACTGCTTTAATAGAGACCGCGGTTGTGATGGTATTATGTCATAATGGCTTATCTACTGAAATATTGATGTAAATGTTAATGATCAACCAGGAGATGGGAAGGAGGCTTCTTGGAAGCAAGTAATGGAAAAATTGGATGGAGCCAAGTCAAAGTGATGTCAACAGATAAAAAGACAGATAAAAAGACAGTGATACCACATGATTGGATTTTGCGGATACCTATTATGTTTTATCGAACTTTTACAACTTTGAACGCCATATGGTCGAACCCATATGTTCGAATTTGTAAAAGTTTGACTATGTAAAAAAAAAAAAAATGAAAAAAAGAAAAAACTTACCTGACAGTTATAAGCAGGGGGCAAGCCTCCATTCACCCCCACACCCTCCGATCTTTAAATATACCAACTCTAAGACTGCACTACAATGCAGATTTCCCTTTACTACACTGTAGCGTGATTTCAGAGTTGGTATATTTAAAGAGCAGGGGGTGTGGGTGGCATAGCCCTCCATCTGGGGGGTGCAGGGGGGCTTGCCCCCCTGCTTACAACTGTCAGGTAAGTTCTTCCTTTTTTATTTTTTTTTACTTATTTGAACTTTTACAAGTTTGACCATATGGGTTCAACCATATGTCATTCGAACTTGTGAAAGTTTGATTACATAATATGAACCAGGATTTGGCAACCTCAGAACAACAATGCATCTGAGGAAGTGTGTTTACCATTTAAAGGACTTGTAAGTTCATGTGCATCTGTATTGAAACAGAATACTGTTCAAATGTGCTTCCTAAAACTGCTTCTTTACCTCTTGAGCACATTTCCTTTAAACCATATGCTGTGATTAATAGATATGAGGTTTGGGATAAACTAATATTGCCTTTAGGCTTCTCTACTACAGATATAAGGGCATTTATACATGTGGGCAAAAAAGTTTTAGTGACATTACTTTTATAATGGACACTGCTGCAAAAAGATTTTTGCAACTGTGTGAACTTACACAATTGTATCTTTCTTGGGTACAATATGCATTTCAAGAAAGGAATTTGAAAGTTAAAAGAAAACCGGTAGTAGAGTTTAGAACTGCTGATATGGAGTTTATTTCTTCCTTCTTTTTGTCAAGATGTCTGTGATATTAAAAAATGCATGATGACCATAAACTTTGGAAAGGGCTATGTGGAATCTGTATCATGCTTAATGCAGTGAGTTGAAAATCTACTCTTTTGTCTAGTGTAGTTAATATCGCAGGAAATAAAGCTATTTGTTTTTTATAAAATCAACCTAAAACCATTAAAAGGAATGCAAAAAGAAAATATTCTCAAATGTTAGACTAGGGATATGTTTAAGCCCAATATAAAGATGGGGTGAACTTTTTACAGAAATCGAGTATTCTCCATATTGTATCCACTATTCATTAGTACAAGCTATATAAATATAAACATAAACATGTTTTACTTCAGGTAGAAAAAGATATTTTGACTAGTAAAATGAAATATTCAAGGGCTTGTAAAGAGCATGGAGTAGTATTATTTGATGCAGATTCAGATACTTATTTAGAAAATAAATAATAGTCTGGGTCAAGTGATGAAACAGTACAAATGCTATGTAAACAAGCATGTAAACAAAATATGTTATGCAAGTTACACAGCACAAAATGTCATAATTTTTAAGTAAACAAATTAAATAAGATGTATGTAATAAGAAGATTTTTAAAACAAATAAGTGAGATTTAGTTGATTCACAAACTTTATTATAACTCAGACTGAAAATTATGTTGACAGTATGTTTACTCACACTGAGATGCCCAAAAGAGAGTGTAATTCTTCACACTTAATTATAGAAGACAATGTACTGTTGCAAAGGAAATAACTTTAAATGAATAAAATAAAGTCTTAGCTAAGGGTAAATGAGACTTATCTCCAGAGCCTGATATTCTCTGTACTTTTTTAATAAAAATGGTAAACTACAAAAAAATGCTTTTCTTTAAATATCCTAAATGAATGGTTAGAGCAAGGAATTGGTACAGGACAAAATTGTGAAGGAGTTATCAAATTAATTTTTAAGAAAGGAGATAGAAATGATTTCCCTGTCCCCATGTTCAAAAATGTGAAAAAGAGGTTGTGGATGGATGGACGGATAAAAAGGATTTAGGTAATTGAAGAATTTAGGTAACTGGAGGCCTATTACATTAACAAATACAGATTGCGCATTTTTGTAAATGTTAAGTGATAGATTGAGTATAGTATGGTTTAAATATTTAAAGCAAAGAGTGTATGGTTGAAAGGAAAAGATAGTAAAGACATGTTGCTGTTAACAAAGAAATTATAGTCAGTATTAACTTAATAAATAAAAATGGCTTGTTAATCTCCTGTGATATAAAAGTGCTTTTAAAAGGGTCTGTCATGATAGTCTATAGCAGAATAAGAAGGATTATGGGATTAGTTGTAATATAAGTATGGTAATAACTAATTTTTGTGAAAAAAAACTGGAACAGACCTTTGGGTAGTAGTTATTTTAGGAAAAGTATTAAAGTAAATAGAGAGTCTAAACAAGGATACCCATAATGTGGTTTGATGTTTGGTATACTTATGAATATGGGTCTTACAAAATATAAGATAGCATGTTATGCTGCTCAGAGCATGTTTACCTAAAACATATGTACATTTATTTCTGTCTAATGCTGACAATTTAAATATAGTTGTCAGTTCTGAAATTTGGATAGTGTTGGTATTTACATAACATAGACAACACCTGCATGAGTTAGGATTACAATTTATTACTTAAAAATGTATTGGATATGGCACTGTTAGACAAATTCATAAGACTATTTTTGAAAAAGGTTGCATAAAATTCTAGAAGTGCAAATTGAACAAGAATGTTTTTTCAAGAAACAGTTGGGATGGTCTTTTACTAGAAATAAAACAATTGAAAATATGGAGTTGCCCTTCTCTATCAGTGCAAAAAAATATATGTGTTACACTCATTCATAGCTATACTAGCAAGATTAGGAGATATATATATATAGAGAGAGAGCTTTTCCTCTCTTTAGTTCAAAAGGGAGGTTATTATTACAAATAATGCTACATTTTTGTTGGGTTCACACCTGAATCCAGTATGCAGAAATACAGTTTATAGTAAAAAGAGGAGTGTGTATTTGGGATAACTTGCACATTAGTTTATTTGCATAATTTTTCTTGGTAGTATGTAAAATAAGAGGTATGGATAAAGATGTAGCAAGAAAAAAAATCCTTTTTGAACAATCTAAAGAAATATGAAAAATTAGTAAGTCTTCCAAAAAAAATGATTTGAGTGATATTGTAGTGGAATATGTCAATAAAATTAGATGTAACATTACATTACCTAGTGATATTAAGCATATAAATTGCAGTACAACCATATTATGAATCAATATTATAATTGTAGACCTCAACTGAAGTTAGACCGTCTTATACAGAACAGATATATATTAAATAGAAGAGGAAAATATTTCAACATATTCTAGAAATTTAAGATTTCTTATGGAGGTTGATTATAAATTAAGTTACTGGTAAAAGAGCAAATGAAATATAAAATAAAAGAGCAAAGATTATGCTGTGTCTGTCCTGTTGAAGAAACTATAGAACATGCTTTCCTTCATTGGAAAAGGATGCATTTTATTTTTAAAAAGACTTTGCAAATCTTTAATATGGAATAGTTATATGTCATATCATTACCAATGATATTGTATGGATGTTATGATCATTGTAAAGTATCAGTTAAATATTTTTGTGATAATTTCCTAGTTAGTACATTATGGATTATTTGGAAATAGTGATGCAAGGAACAGTTACACAACAAAATTGTTCTTTGATATTAGGAATATTTTTCCCATGGGTCTTATTTTCCCATAATTTTCATGTGTAATATAGCTCTTAATGTGAATGCAAAATCTGCACTAACAAAATTGAAAACCACTATCACCACAACCCCTATTAAAGGCTGTCTAATTTAAGTAATGAGTAATTATAGCTGGTAGCAAAGTAAGATTTTTAATGTGGAAAATAAATGAAGGGGAAAGAGGCAAAACAACAGAATGGTATAAGGAAGTAATGAATTATTTTTTTATTTTGTTGACTGATGGAATAAGTTAGGTGAAGATGTTAAAAAGCCAATGTGAGAAAGTAAACAAAGTTTGGAGGGTGATTTACAAGTATAGGAATTTTGTGGAGTTTAAGTTTGGAAAAACTCCAAGTTAAAGGTCCCATGGTTTATAAGGCAAGGCCAAAGATGGTACATTCAATATGTAATATATTGAAAACTTCAGAAATTTTTTTTATCTTATGAGTGCATTAACAGAGTTTGAAAGTAGATATTTACTGATAAAAATTTGAAAAATGTTAGTGAAGTATATATAGAGATGATTATTTTATGGGTGTTAGAATGGGGTGAGCAACATCTTGTATTTGTATTAGAAATTTGGGGGACATGAACAGATTCCTTATTGTTTAATAAGAACTTGTTAATACTTTTTGGGTGTCATTTATGAAATTAAAAAATGGTTACAGAAAAAGGAATGCAGTGAACTTTGTAATGTGGATATTTTTGAAATGTACAATATAAATATTTTTGTTCTTTAAAATGTTAAAAAGAAAATGAAAAGGAAAGTGATTGCCTTTAGTTGTAAATAATGTATAAAGATATGTATGTGTATAAATATGTAAATAAATTGTGCAGACACCCTAATTATTTTCTTGATAAGTGCCATGGGTTCTTTTACATCTTCCTGAGCTACCACCAACTCATGTAGCTAGGGCCTTGGTTTAATGCTTCATCACAGCCTGCTGATCTTCTAGTACCAAAGGAGAATATTACCCATTGAGCCACTAGTACTGTTATCAAATAATATCACTATTAAGAAATAATAAACACTAGCGAGCCAACACATGGCCAGGTTAAAGCTTTTATTATTCAGTAAGTGCTTTCACAACATTGAGTTGCTTCATCAGACCATTTAAAAGCTCTAGCAAACAACCTTTTATATATAAAAAGAAATAAACATAATATCCAATCAAAAACAAGAAATAATCAACATATCAATTTAAAACTGACAGTACATAATAAATAAGCTTAGTTTAATTAGTCCATCTATCATGTTATAATATACATTTTATCCTATCAGAATCAGTTAAAAACTGTAATATCCAATCAGAAAATGGCAGCATCACAAAACAACAAACTCATACCAATATAGAAGTTTCTCAGATAATAATGTATATTTGCCCAGGGAAAAGTAATGTTTAGTTAATTAATATAACATATTTAATATTTGATGCTATAGGGCTTATTTATGTCGATTTGAATATTGGTATTAGTTTTTTGATTTGTGATTGGATGTCTGAGCCTCTCTGCAGTTTTAGATAGGGCCAAAACAATGCATAATTATATGAGATATAAGCAATCATGATAATGATGCTGACATTTTCTAATTGGATATTATAGTTTTTAACTGATCCTAATAGGATAAAATATATATTATAACATGCCATTAATCCAAGTTGCTGCTGTAATTCTTTGTTTTTTATTATCAAATAATGCTTAGATCATGGTTATCTCCACCAACAATAACCCACATTTAACCTATTCAGTCATTCATTCCCTTTTACCTGCCTACCAATCGACCAACATTTAAATTGTACCCACATATCATCAATGTATGACAGAACTTTTTCATTTTGATTATTAGCTTATGCACTCTAGTTAACAGTCAATGACAGCTGGTCTGATACCTTCAGCAAAATTCATTGCTGGAATATTTATCTTCTCCCTAGTTACCCCTATAAAGAGAAAATCCTCTTTATGAAGGTCAATGGGCTATGTAAACTCACTTTGTCCACTGTATATTGCAGCACTTTAAAGTACTGTTATTGTTTACATGTTTTTTTTTTGTTTGTTTATAAAAATGTCTGTATTAAACTTAGTATTAATGGGATTCCCTCAAAGTATTTTAAGCCATCATGTCTAGTATTGCCCATGTTTCATTATGTGTGCCCTTTCCACCTCCCTCCCAAACTTAACCAGAAGGAACACAAAATTAAGCTCATCTCTTCAAATTTTTTTCATACATAAGGCTTCCAGGAGCACTCAGTCCAAAGATCAGATACTACTTCTGTTTTAATAAATTGTCACTTACCCAAGCACATCACTGAGAAGAGTTTTTAGTCAAATCCAGTCTGTCATCACAATACATATTTCCAAACGAAAACTGGCTCATTTGTCCTCTTGTCTACTCTTTGTCATATCAAATTAATTCCCTAAAAACACTGAACTGGATCATGAAGTAATCCTCATGCATGCTTTCAGGACAGATTCCTTAGTCTCACACTCCTGTGTGCATTGTAAGCCTTGTGTCCTATCAATTGCTGACTGAGAATTTGTGAACATTTGCTTTATCACTGGGAAAATAAGCTCTTTATGAAATGCCAATTTGAACTCAGTTTTACATTCACAGCATTCTTTAATGACCTCAGAAATCTGTGACCTTCACAACCTAGTTTCCAAGAACTCATGTTCCACATAGACTAGATTACCACAAATTGTAGACCTTCAGTGGTTGCAAAATTTACCAGAAAACATGACCATGTTTATACCATGTAAAAAAAAACTAGGCTAAAATCACTCTAGGTTTCCTAATAACTCTTTCAGCAGTTGTCAATAACAATAGATAAGTCTTCTCAGTTCCTTGGGATTCCTTAGCATGGTCACTTTCTGCACACAGAAAACTGAGGAAGACTGCTTCTTTTCAACTATGTGTATATATCCTATTGAAATAAGTACATTTGTTTCAGTAGAGACAGATGATAAAAACAAAAAGTTTTGGCAAAAGTTTAGACATTTTTAAGAAGAAATGTTTTGTTATTCTTAAGCTGTATAACAGAGATTCAGTAAACAGCAGCTAAATGATTCAGCTAAGAAAAGTTGCTCTGAAAATGATGTAGCACATATAACAGCAAAAACAGCTAAGGCAGGGAAATTGTAGTAGAAAATCTAACTCACTTGTATAAATTTTTACAGGTAATTATTATATATATAACAGTTTTAATGCTATTAAAACAGTGGCATATTTTGTTAAATGATGATTTACTGAAATATATTTTGCCTCCAAATCACATACTTGTATATAGGAAATATTTCAATATTGTAGATAGGATTGCACATAATAGTTTTAGTGAAAAATGGGGAAGGTGAAGAAGTCCAACAAAAATAATTCTGGAAGATATGAGGCTTTTAATTATATTTACAAATGTAAATTGTGTATGCCAAGTGGAGATAGATATGTGATTCAACAACAACCAACTTGCTGTTCTGTATGTGCCATTTATGTTACCTTTTGAAGATGTACAAAGTAGTAAATAGAGAAAATTAAATGTGTACTTAGAAAGAAAATATTGGAGAATATGGGTAATGTTAGGAAGAAAATGAATGACTAGTCTAATTGCAAGGCATTTTTTAGAATTTACATAATATACATATGATCAAAGAAAAACTATCAGTGCTTATGTTTCCTCTTTGGTTTGTCCGTCTCCTCCTCATCTGCTAATCCTACATTGAAACTTGTAAGCAATTTCCTTGGCTCCCTCATCAGCATTTTGTAAAAGTGTATATGCATGAGTGCATATGTGTTAGAAAATGTAAGGTCTGATTTAGTGCAGTGCACAATAAGACTTTAAAATGTAGGGCATTATTGCAACATCTCCCCAATTCAACAGTAGATTTAAAACAGGTTATTGTACACAGATAATTATATGACACTCGGGCAGCCAACTTACTGCCATGCTCATAAATATTTTTCAGGAATTTTTCTCTAAAGGGCAAATATTTGCTATAGGTCTGTAATTGGTGACTGCAGTTAGTAAAGAGACTTTAGAAAGAGCAACAATAAGAACATGTTTGAAATAGTAAGGAATTATTATATATTTAGACTAAGTTTAGAAACAAAGGGTAATTGTTAACAAAGAACTGAACATCCTATCTGTTTAATATATAATATATGTAATTTTGACACTTATTTATAGTCAGTATTTAGTTGGTATTTCAAAACAGTCTTTAAGCTAATGTCTGTGAAATAAAAGGTTGGTAATCAGCTAACATATGAATAGGGGTCGATGAGTTTATTGCTTGGAGGTTATAAACTTCAGTTAGGTAGCTAGTAGAGGTACAGGTGTTCTTTCTTTAATACTGTTCATTGTATATTGATTTGAATTATTGGGAGAGGCAATATTAGGAAGAAATGTTTGAAGTGATTACTTTAATGATGTTCCAAAACTTTTTATGGTTCCCAGGATGGTGTGTTTTTAGATATATGTAGAATTCACATTTATCAGCATTGTATTTTACCTTAGTAGAATGTCAATTTTGTAATTTAGCATTGTTTTGATTATCAACTTTTGAAATAATCTGTGCCTTCCCTCTTTTTCTGATAAGTTCCTTTACATCGAAATGTAACCATGGAAGTGTGTTCCCTTTCATTCCTCTTTATCTGAGAGGAACCAATTTGCTATATATGGGGGAGAGAATGTTATGAAATAGATACTAGAGTTGTAGTGTCTGAACAGTTATACAGGGTGGACCAATCTATGACCTTAGCCTCTGTATCAAGTATACTCATATAACTGAGGCATAGTATGAATAAACCAAATCTCTGCAGGCTAGGAAGAGGTTTTTAAAAAATAGGAAATAATGAGATTACAATCACTCAAGGCATCTAAAAGAATGGTTAACTGTTTTAATAATATGCTTTAAAAGTATTAATTAACAGTTTCTATTAGTTAGTTTGAAAAAAATATGTTTTTCTTTGAAGGTGTTTTTGTTTACTATAAGATTTTTATATAATAGATATTATTCATAAATCATTTCCTTCCAAGACTTTTGCAACCAAGGCCCCATCTGTCTGACTTGGTGATAACTTGAATAGACATAAAAAGTCAGCACTTAGTGAAAATAGCAAGAGTTTCTTTATTTATACATCTTAATACTATATTTTTAAATTATTTGCACTTTTTATTCATAATTATTTACATTTTCAGTTTCACATTAATAGTATTTATACTTTTTATACTATTATTATATATTAGTATTTATACTTTTCCTATTGTCAGAATCACAGTGTCATTACATTAACAATATTCTCTTTTTAATTATTTTACTTTCTTACCCTTTCCTCTATCCCATTTCTTCCATAATATTTTCTATTTTCTTTTACAATAATCCATCCATCACACCTTCATTTCCACAATACCCATATTAGTACAAACAACACCTGTCGATTTGTCAGTTTCACATTTCCTTTCTCATACTTCCATAAAATATCATACCCATGTTTATATTTCTGAATCTTTCCCATTTATACTCAGTTTAAACTTTCTGTAAAATATTTCATTCTTTTTACATTCTAGAAACAACGTGTTGCTGTTTCTTCCTCATTATTTTAATTACATTTAATTTTGTCTATTACTTTATATTTCATATTCCCCCGGATTCATGAAGCTCGGCGCAAGGCCGGCGTAAGGCTTGCGCCGGCCGTGCAGCGTATAACTGGCATAGCAGCACCACATGCATAGTAATGAGTGTGCACCGCAACCACAACCACGTGCATAGGGCACGTGCGCGAGTCCAGGGAGCCCAAGTAGGATGCGCCCGTAGGCGTGGCCAAGCCGGCAGGCAATGAGCAACCTAAAGTGCTGACTGTCACAGGCCGCCTGCAATAGTAACCGCACCAACCAGTGTCCGTGGATAATGAAACGTATGCAGAGTATGCAACATAGTACCCGTCCACACAAAATGGAGAACCAAACATAAATCCACGAAGTACAAAACGTTCCTGTCCATGGAACAAAGGATACTCGGAATACCGTGTCCGTCACGCAATGCACTGTCAGCAGGCATACCCAGTGGAGGTGTACTGCATCATGTCAGCGCACCGCAACTACATACGACTAGCCCCATGGGCATGGTCACCAGCAGTCCCACAGTGGTAGTGAGAGTACACAGCTGGGCAGTCATGGCCATATAACAACCAGAAAGAAACCAGATATCCCAAACACAGACAAACATGTGTATAGCAAAATGTGCTAGACACAGCAACGTAACCGTCACATACACATAGGATGGCGTATGCCGAATCGGAATATCCAGAAGCAGAACCCACGCATGCAAATGTAATACAAACCAACCCCGTCATAGCACGTAACCCGCACCCATGTCCGACTGTCCACCCAATCCAGCTAGTAGCCTTGTGCAGCTGCACACCTACACACAGCGGGTACACCCCAGATGTAGTAGGAAGTATTGTCCTAGGCAGTGATACGCGTGCAAATATGTACCCCACATGTCAACATCCCATCCCAGGTATTGATATCCAAATGGCTGCATGTGAATGTGTCGGCAGAATGTGTACATCCCGCGTGTGGTTACGGACCTGTCGAAACCCCATAGGTGTTCACACGCCACGGTGTCCATAACTGGACACATCTGGACAAAGCAGTATGTGCAGCCACTGTACCGATGATTAGCTATGCAGACATGTCAAACACAATACACAGGGCAGAACAGCCGTCCACCAAGCAGGTCACCCCAGCAGGGTTGCCACATGCACAGAATGTCAAGGTGGGACATCACTCGTACATATGTGTTGTTCCATATGGCAAAACACCCACGGCCAATGCAAAGGATAGAATAACACGTATATGCCCAGATGAATGGTTATGTCATAGCAGGGGAATAGCCTAAGCTATCCAACATAATAGTCATGCGTACCAGATACAAAATGCCTGTAACACGCAAGTAGTAATGCAGGAAGACATACACGACTGTGTCAATATCACAGGACATATGGCACGTGTCAAGTGTCGACGCAGGACACATATGTCCATAATGGGGCCCCCTGCAAAGAGGAACACGTGCCAACCCCACCCCCCACTGATGTGTCGGCAGTATAAATACAACCCAAACACACACCAACACCACCATCCAACCCATGATAACAACGAAGGCCGGACAAAGACCAACACGATGCATGCACACATAGGGACACATGTGACCGGTGCTCCGACAACCTTCCACAGGCCACCGAATAATAGTATGTACATACGCATGTAATGCTGCGAAGGATGTGTGGCAGTCCCCAGTATCACAGAGGTAGGTACACAGATACACTGTAACCAACCGTCACATATGTGCACTGTACACAGCATACCTGCAGGTAATACATAGTTCAGTCATGTGCCACATAAATATCCACGTATGAATGAGGACAGGGGATAGACAAGTGTGAATGGGAAAAACACAGAACATGGCATATGTATGATAACCGGCACCACCCACAGCATTGTATGCCAATAGCAGAAGCTATTGTTGGTTGTCCAAACACACGTGTCTGTACATACGGAATGAATATCATAGCAATAACCCATGCCTGGGTGTGGGTAATGCTGGATATACCCATGGTAGACGTGGTGCGGTCCCGAGGGCGATGCCCAAGGGACCAAACAAAGGCAACCATGGGTAAATACAGCAGTACCCACACCCAGACGTGGGTTATTGCTATTATGCCATATCATCTAGGAAAATAAACTATTAATCCCCAGACATAATGGCACAGCATAATGCCTGTCTGCTGCCCGTCCGCAGATGTCTGTCATCCGCGGCGGTGCTGACGTACTGCACGAGATGTCCGTTGCTAATGTCGAAACTGTCTCGCTACGTAAAACACAGTCAACATAGCAAATCAATACAAAACAGCAACGGAGAGCTCGGTGTCCCCGTTGCTGTGTTGTACAACCTGTCCCACTATGTTAAATGTGTGTAGCAGAGCGAGACTGCCCCAAAGTAAGCAACGGACATCACCGTGGCTCAGTTAAAGCTGTCACGCTATGTTAAACCCATGTAACATAGCGAGGCAGGTTATAAATACCAAGGTATACTAATGGAAATAGGTCCGTGAGACCGGACCATGTGCCATTACTATAACCCGATCTACAACGGGCACGCTGGCCAATCAGCGTGCACGGTTAGGAATAATGGGGGTGGTTATGGTATAATAGACATGGACAAACCGTGCCCATGTGCCTCGTCTGACATTCGTACACGGTCAGGGCAGTTCCGTACACTAGGCGGACAAGACCAAACCCAGAGCACCACAGGAACACCCTGACAATCAAAGACCTGTATGCATTGGGGCTATAAGCCCCTGGGATCTGAATATCCCTGCGGTCACGCCATATGCATCGTGGGTCAAGAGCAGTAGAGAATAGGGAATGTGTAACATGTAGTACTGCACTTTTCCCAGCAGGAGAATGGATGCCTGTGACGTAAGTGAATGCGGGGGGGGATATGTTAATGTAGCTATATACCATGGGTATGCATATAAGTGAGACAGAACAGCAAACGTGTAGTGGTCACAGCAACCGGCCAACGTGAATGCAGTCCCGTTTGAATTACGACTATAGAACATATAAATGTGAATGTGTACATAATGCGTCTGTGCCGCAAAGACAGTTACATGTGTAAAGGTGAAAGTGTGTTCCGCACACGTCCATTAACCGGATCAGAGATATGTTACTGGAACAGTCACAACTAATACAGGCCACGTAATCACACAGACTCAGTAAACATATGTAACCCAGAATACGGATATGCATGTGCGCCTGCGCGTAACCCACAATTAGGAAATGCAAGTGCGCCTGTGCGTGTGTGATCCGCTCACAGCAGGGTAAGTTAATGCTGTGTCCTCCACATTAGTTATACATGTCGCAAAACTGTCAGCCTCTGAAAGTATGGAACTGGACAATGCCATGCAAAGTACTGGTACAAATAGTGAGAAACACATGATATGCGATAAGACAAACATAGAATGTGGATAGAATAACGGGTGTGTTAGTAGCAGGGATTGACGAAGGGTATGCATCTGTAACCCGACCTACTTGTCAGAAGGTGCCACCGTACGTTTATGTACGTTTTATGTTGGTTTACATTTGTTGACCGGGCTAGGCTAGCTGGATATATGTCCAGTGTCAGTAGAGGCCCGGGGAGAAATGCTCCACACACATTAATAGCACAACATACCAAAGTAGTCATATATGTAAACAAAAACCAAAAATGAACAACAATAGAAAGTGTCCAAAAAGGACTGGTTACACAAAGATTCCAGAAGACAAAGAAAAATATAGTCAGTGGAAGCACGTCATAATTATAGAATCCAGTCTCTATAGAATCAAGTAAGTCTCACATGAAATGCCAGCAAATTGCCAGATAGACACAGGTCAATGTAACACACACCTAAGATAGAGGACCAACCATCCATACACTCTGCCAGAACCTGTACAGTGGAAAGGTATGGTATGGTTATAGATGTGTGTACACAGGTAATCCACAGACAGTAACAAAGCAAGGTATGAAACGAGGGGTTCACATGTATATATGTACACACAACAGACCTACATCCCCTATATATGACACACGGATATAAATATGCCACGTAATAGATAATATGGGTAGTCAAATAGACATCCGCGAACGGGGAACATACAGCAGCAGTCAAAACCACTGGCCAGAAGGTGACAGTCTAGCAAGTTCTACACTTTACACATGCACACTGGTGTCCATTGTGGGACTCCAAAAATTGCTCCATTCACAACCCCTGCTGCGATTGACGCAAAAGAAGTGACAGCCGCAACCACGGAACAGCTATACATGCACTAAAAGCTTGTTCGAGGTTGATGACACATGTGTCCATTAAATGCAGGACATATGGACAGATATCCCCAGAGTGGCGAGTCCACATCCCAGTACCATGTGTAATGTGTATCGTCGAGGGTTGCAGGCATGGGAACCTGGGTATGCAGAAATGGGCCTAGGTGTTGTTTGGCAGAGAATCCGTAGGCCCGCCCTGTGGGAGGGATGTGGGTATAGCACATGCCTTAATCCCCACTAATGGTGCAAAGCATCCACCGGATAATGCGGAAAGCAGGTGTGAAATATGTACAGCCCTATATCAGTGTCCTGTAGGCGATTCCCATGGATGGACATGCGTACGACCAAGATGGCACCCATAACTGGAACTCTGTCGGAATAACACAGCTGCAGTAAGGCATAGCACAGGGAATACAGATAGGGACTACATTAGAAATACCCCATACAAAGTCAGACCATTGTGCGAATACTGGCAGTGGCGTAGCCATGAATACGGATGTTATGAGTGTCACTAATCATGCAATGGAAATAGCACTCCCTATCACCCACTGCACAGTCCGGAATGCCTAGGCAGCAATCAGCTAGGAAGGCACAGCACTATGCGAAATGTAACAAGGGCAATTTCCAAACATCAGGGCGTGTACACATAATGACAACAGGTCAGGGTATGAAGGAGCTACCTGTCCAGAATACATGTACTGAACCGGTGATACTAGGCGGACAGGTGGGAAGAAAGACAGCAGGACAAATGTGCAAACATGTATATGTCCTACCCCAGTAATTGTGAATGACAACGTATGCCCCGCGAAGGTCAATTTGGAAGGTAATCAGACACAAAGGTGAAGTGTCCCCCAGGGTGCCATGAAGTGTCAACATAAGAATTACCAGGCCCCCATAGTTGTACGTGAGCCCCGCCACTGACGGGAAGCGCAAATACGATGCACACATATGGTACAGGAAAGAACAAGTAGTGTGGATAAGCAGATGTAGACCTGTGTGAGGAATACATCTGTCTGCGTGGGTGTGCCGTGCAAATACAAAGTAATGTCATGTGGTCAGTTATGCCGCCACACACTGTGTGTGTATTGTAGGCAGACAGTAGGTATGTTGTATTAGACACATACCCTGCAACTACACAGATGTACACAGACTGTGTAGAAGTCTGCCTCATATGTTCACTGTGTTCCACGTAACAATAACAGTCCGGCACCCTCATGATAACTGACGACAGGAAGCAACGACAAACATGCGAGGAAGACACCAAATCAGACAGACATGCCATACACATGCATAACATATCACTGTGCCCACTATCAATGTTTCTAAGAGCAACATGACATGACTGGCCCCGAGTGTCCCACTATCACATAAGGCCGTGTCCAGATATACGCTCCCTGAGGTGGAGTGTTATGAACAGACACAGATACATGTGTGTGGAAACACTAGTATCCACTGCAAGATGATGGAATGTGCTGCTGTAGGAGGGGTAGCACTGTCCGCAGGTATGTGCTGAAATGCACATGAAACAGCTGTCTACATGGATTACCCATAGTGGCGACACCTGCACAGACGATTATAGTGGGACATACACACGACCATGCACACAGCTCAGATAGACATACACACACCGTAAACAGGCAATGATACACAAGGCTATGGCGTGTACGAGTACAGTGACAGTACAGCAAGGATAGCTATCTGCCAAGATATACAGCAGATGTCTCTAGGGCGTGCAACACCTCCCGGAACACGGACGTTGCATGGACAATGTTTGGATATGCATCGTACCACATTTCTATGTGTCAGCCGTGCAAATATGCGATACTTGGGACAGACAGCTGTCCATGCAAGAGCAGCGCTATGGGCATAACATATGTATGTATATATACATCGAGAGAGATACAGACAGACACATGTGGCAAGGCCGGTAGTGGAACCTACACATCAATACCCTAGCACACCACAGCAGGACGCACGTGGAGAACATGCTACGGAGGTCACTAACCACAGCAGGCACACAGGCAGTCCACTAGCTGCGTCACAACATCCGCAAACACAGAGATGTCGGCAGGATATATGTGTGCTGCGGAGCGTCTAAAACCATAACCTATGAACCCATGCGGCTGGGAGCATAGACACACACACACACACACACACACACACACACACACACACACACACACACACACACACACAGCTGGCAGGCATGGGAATTGACCTTACCCCTACCTACCCAACCGCACGACAGTATGACACAGGTACGGAACGCGCTACTCAGAGCACTGAACACAGCACTGTCAGAGGCATACGTCTAGGTGGGTGACATCATCCGCAAAGAAATAGACTCCGATAGCAAATGTATGTGTTGTGAAGCGTCTAAAAGCATTACTGTCTCTAGAGGCAGCTGGAAACACACACACGGGGAAGGGCCAGGAGTTGAACCTACACCTACCTACATGAACACACTACAGCATGATGCATTTACAGAACACGCTACCAAGATTACTGAGCACAGCACTGTCAGAGGCATACTTCTAGGTGGGTGACATCATCCGTAAAAGAATAGACGCTGATAGCCAAGGTATGTGTTGTTAAGTGTCTAAAAGCATTACTATCTCCAGAGGCAGCTGGAACCACACACACACACACACACACACACACACACCACACACCACACACCACACATGGGGAAGGGCCGGGAGTTGAACCTACGCCTACCTACATGAACACACTACAACATGATGCATTTACAGAACGCGCTACCGCGATTACTGAGCACAGCACTGTCAGAGGCATACTTCTAGGCGGGTGACATCATCCGTAAAGGAATAGACACTGATAGCCAAGGTATGTGTTGTGAAGCATCTAAAAGCATTACTATCTCCAGCGGCAGCTGGAAACACACACACACACACACACACACACACACACACACACACACACACACACACACATGGGGAAGGGCCGGGAGTTGAACCGACGCCTACCTACATGAACACACTACAGCATGATGCATTTATAGAATGCGCTACCGAGATTACTGAGCACAGCCCTGTCAGAGGCATACTTCTAGGCGGATGACATCATCCGTAAAGGAATAGACGCTGATAGCCAAGGTATGTGTTGTGAAGCTTCTAAAAGCATTACTATCTCCAGAGGCAGCTGGAAACACACACACACGGGTAAGGGCTGGGAGCTGAACCTACGCCTACCTACATAAACACACTACAGCATGATGCATTTACAGAACGCGCTACCGAGATTACTGAGCACAGCACTGTCAGAGGCATACTTCTAGGTGGGTGACATCATCCGTAAAGAAATAGACGCTGATAGCCAAGGTATGTGTTGTGAAGCGTCTAAAAGCATTACTATCTCCAGCAGCAGCTGGAAACACACACACACACACACACACAGGGAAGGGCCAGGAGTTGAACCTATGCCTACCTACATGAACACACTACAGCATGATGCATTTACAGAACGCGCTACCGAGATTACTGAGCACAGCACTGTCAGAGGCATACTTCTAGGCGGGTGACATCATCCGTAAAGGAATAGACGCTGATAGCCAAGGTATGTGTTGTGAAGCGTCTAAAAGCATTACTATCTCCAGAGGCAGCTGGAAACACACACACACACACACACACACACGGGGAAGGGCCTGGAGCTGAACCTACGCCTACCTACATGAACACACTACAGCATGATGCATTTACAGAACCCGCTACCGAGATTACTGAGCACAGCACTGTCAAGAGGCCTAGTCCTAGGTGAGTGATATCATCTGCAGAGGCAAGGCAGCCGATAGGGAATGAAGACAGAGTGCACAGTCACACAGCATGTTGCTATCCCAAGGTGGACGTACAGTAACACGGCAGTGCTGCCCTCGGGAATACTAACTACCTATGGAGCACAACATCACGACATCGATACGGGATGCACCACAGACAGTACACCCTATGAGAGAGCAACCAGCGTGCATGATGTAGGCAGCCATTGTGGCATAGCAACTACATATAACTCGCCTGGACGGCCATCATGGCTATGCAGGATGTCATTGGCCATGGCTACATGCCTAGTATCAGACGTCGGTGCCGACTCTACTGTGTCTCCACGCATGGCATACTGGGCATGCCCACACACCTAGCGGTCGCAAAGGGGAAACATACATGCACACGGGGCATACTCACAGAAGGACGCAGTGTGCACTGTACTGTGTGTCCATCTACACAACTGTTTACTGGGCATGCTCACACACTTAGCATTTGCAGAGTGCAGACATGCATACACATGGGGTTGAATCATGAAAGGGCAGAGTGTGGAACATCGTGTGTGTCCACCTACACAACAGCAACCTGGGCATGCTCACACACTTGGCGGTTGCAAAGGGGGAACATACATGCACACGGGGTATAATCACAGACGGGCGCGGTGTGCACTGTACTGTGTGTCCATCTACACAACTGCTTACTGGGCATGCTCACACACTTAGCATTTGCAGAGTGCAGACATGCATACACATGGGGTTGAATCATGAAAGGGCAGAGTGTGGAACGTCATGTGTGTCCACCTACACAACAGCAACCCGGGCATGCTCACACACTTGGCGGTTGCAAAGGGGGAATATACATGCACACGGGGTATAATCACAGACGGGCGCGGTGTGCACTGTACTGTGCATCCATCTACACAGCTGCTTACTGGGCATGCTCACACACTTAGCATTTGCAGAGTGCAGACATGCATACACATGGGGTTGAATCATGAAAGGGCAGAGTGTGGAATGCCGTGTGTGTCCACCTACACAACAGCAACCCGGGCATGCTCACACACTTGGCGGTTGCAAAGGGGGAACATACATGCACACGGGGTATAATCACAGACGGGCGCGGTGTGTACTGTACTGTGTGTCCATCTACACAACTGCTTACTGGGCATGCTCACACACTTAGCATTTGCAGAGTGCAGACATGCATACACATGGGGTTGAATCATGAAAGGGCAGAGTGTGGAATGTCGTGTGTGTCCACCTACACAACAGCAACCCGGGCATGCTCACACACTTGGCAGTTGCAAAGGGGGAACATACATGCACACGGGGTATAATCACAGACGGGCGGTGTGCACTGTACTGTGTGTCCATCTACACAACTGCTTACTGGGCATGCTCACACACTTAGCATTTGCAGAGTGCAGACATGCATACACATGGGGTTGAATCATGAAAGGGCAGAGTGTGGAATGTCGTGTGTGTCCACCTACACAACAGCAACCCGGGCATGCTCACACACTTGGCAGTTGCAAAGGGGGAACATACATGCACACGGGGTATAATCACAGACGGGCACGGTGTGCACTGTACTGTGTGTCCATCTACACAACTGCTTACTGGGCATGCTCACACACTTAGCATTTGCAGATGCAGACATGCATACACATGGGGTTGAATCATGAAAGGGCAGAGTGTGGAACATCGTGTGTGTCCACCTACACAACAGCAAACCGGGCATGCTCACACACTTAGCATGTGCTACGCGCCATCCGGCATGCAGACGGTGTGTACACACCACAGGTCACGGTCAGGTAAACCTGTCCACATGCACAGGGTGGTCACATATGCAGTTACTCGTACACACACATATGACATCACAGGTGTCACGGGTGCAGGTAAGACATGTACACACTGCAGTGAACACTGTAGCTGCCATGCCAGCACCATGTCAGCAGTGCAGCAGTATGCCTCATGGTCCAACAACAGCATGTGACATATGTCCACAGGTCTGTATAGCAGTGTACACCAGTCGTGCAGAGTACACTTGTACTAACAATGATCCCACATGTGTGATGTGGTCCGCCCATATTAGTATACATAGACAGGTCGGTTCCACACATACCACAGCCCTGACACAGCTACGACACATGACTGCTGCTGTACCAGAGTGAACCAACGTCCGGATATGTCATACATGTGATTGTCTGGCTGTGTGCATGGACTGCACACAGGACACATACGAAGCCTGTGATGTACCACATGCATAACACTGGCGTACGTGGTGCTACACACACGAATGGAAGGTGGACACATGTCTGTGGTATGCTCCCACTACAGGGTGTAGTGGTGTTGACTGGGACACATACCCTTGTATTGTTCACCTGTGACAGCTGTGATACCATACCACAGTCCATGTTCTATGTATGTCAACACACATGTCAAAATGTAGCAATGCATACACACATGGCAACAGGGGACACATGTGACACGTGTACTGTGCATGGTGCAGCCATGCATGAGCAGTGGCCGATGTCCTTAACATAGTTGCAACTCCCTACCACATGCGTACCCATCATGGGGGCCGTTATATGGTGGCATAGTAACAGCACGTATGGCGGTATGTGTGTACATCATGTGTTTAAACACCTGTCCACATGCATGTGTGCAGGTGGTGGCTCACAGGTGTGTCACACACCATCCTACCCTGCCATGTGCATACGGTATGCTATGTCGCTGTTACATGACAGTGCTGCCATAATGCATACCCATCAGTCAGGTGTCATCGACTGTATGTCACATGGCTACTGTAACACCTACCACCTCCCAAGTGCATATATCGGCACATCTGCCGGATACAGTGTTGGTACGCATAATGCACTACATACTGCTGCACGCCTGCACATGTCTCATATGGCGGGTGTGGCATTCCCAGCACCGACATGTGTGCAGGAATGTGTGCCCATGTATGCCACATATCGGGGGGACTATGTCCCACGTGCCACACATCCCTTTACACCATAGTAGAGATCTGTACATACCTCAGTGTGGGGTGCATGGATGTGGATGGTGCAGTACATGCAACACGTCGTCTCTCCATGTATACATGTGTGGTCACCACCATGTGTGTGTGTCAACATGTTTGTATGTCTGCTGCCTGGTGTGAGGGTGTATGCAGATATACTGTTGTGAATGGACACTAACCACACAGGGTGACCATCCTGTACTGGTGCTGCATTGCACAACCCTGTCGATGCCATAGGTGTGAGCCATACTGGCCACCTGTGCAAGTCCGCCCCCTGTGACATGGCATGTGGGTGCATTGTATTATGAGGGTGCTGACCACACAGGCAGGTGTCCCCATCTGCACACTATGGGGTGTGCGCCATAGTGGTGTACACCCCGTGACTGCGGCCGTATTCCTGTACTGGTACAGCATCCTACTGCTGCACAGCGTGCACCACAGCTGACAGGTGACACCGGAGGTCAGTGGCCAGCACGCTGTGTACGACACCTGCACAATGTCACCATACCTGTACTGTGTCCTGCCATGTATGTGATGTCTCTGTCCACTGTAGCCTGTGGCACCGACCACAGGTGTCAGGTGCAGTATATGTGTGGGCATGTGTGTCATGTACTGTGTAAACAACGTTAAACAATGTCTGGCTCCGTACATTCTGCTCTTCAAGTATTCCCTTAGAACTTCTCTACTTGCAATCTAAACTGTTTAGTCTCTATCACAAAAGCTCAGCACCTGCTCCTAAAGCATTCTTATATAGGTAAAGTACATATATGCTAAACAAAGTACTACATTAGCCTAGAATCCCCTTGAGTACCCATTTCCCTATAGGTCCCTTCTGACTCAGTTACACAGCAAACGCATTCACGTTTTCTAGCATGTCGAAGGGTCAATTGCTAGCTTCCTCTCCTGTTCAGCTGGTGAATCTGGGCATCCTGATGCAATGTTACAATTGCCTCATGTACACAGACACCCACACCTTACCCCACAAAACACAAATACATGTGAGAGATTCAACTATATAGCCAAACTGGAGGCTGAGCTCTCTCAACTCAGGACCGGCAAGCCCAGACAGGAGGAGAAGGTCACCACGCACACCACAAACCCAGTTTCACATAGAACTATCACAACTGCAAAACAAACACATAAACACACAAAGACATACTCGGAGGCACTGTTCAAACACATACCAAAACTACAGAGGCCTCCAAAGCAGACACCCAAGCAACTGCCTCCTCAAGACATAGGACATGCAACACATAGTTCTCAAAGTCAGTGTGCTAAACAGTCACAGCCCTTAAGGCCACACACAATGCCAGACACACTTGTTATAGGTGATGCCATAGTCAGACACACTGACATCCCACCCACCAGACTGAACAAGGAAATGATCACAGTAGGCTGCCTGTCGGGCGCTAGAATCCGCCACATAACACAAACACTCAGGTCACTCCGCAGCATGTACAAGTATGGCGAAGTCATTGTCCATGCTGGTGTGAACGACCTGAGACATACCTCCCTGGACTACATGAAAAGAGACATAGATGGGCTCTCAGATTATGTAGCCCAGGCTGGTATGACCCTGACCCTGAGCAGTATCCTACCCTCACCAAGAATGATGCCACAATACAGAGTCAAAATGATCAGCTTTAATAATTGGCCTAATTACCGGTGTCATTCTAGGGTGTCCAATGTCTGTTTGCCTGGGATGACAAGCCACGCTTCTTCACAAGGGATGGCTTGCACCCGTCACCCCTGGGCTTCCGGATATTGGCAAAGGCTCCTGCCACCCCCATAGTGCCTTTTTCAGGCAAGGCTCAAATGATAAACCTACCGCCCTAGAAAACAAACCTAGAAAGAACTAAGGGTAATACTGCTCAATGCCAGTAGTCTAAACCCCAAGTTGCATGCCCTCAAAGCCCTCCTCAGTATGGAGAACATCGATGTCTGTGCTGTGACTGAAACCTGGTTCAAGGCTCCTGAGAGCACCCCAGCACTATCAGGTTATACCTCATATCACGCATTCCGGCCCCAAATCCGGACCGAACCACAAATGGAGGGGGAGTCTCCATATGCATAAAGGATACCCACACCTCCAGGTTAGTGGCAATGCACGTAGCAGCGGAGACCATCCAGGTGCAATTAACCATAGGTAGAACTGCCCTACGGTTTGTAGCATGCTACAGACCACCCTCTCAAACTCAGGATACCCACACACCCTTCCTGAAGACACTGGAGAGTATGAATGTCTCACCAAACACCATCATATTGGGTGACATCACCTACCCATACATAGACCGGGAACATTACCCAAGACCCACTGCCCTAGGCCAAAGGTTCCTGGAGTTCATACACCCAAATGCTATGGAACAACTAGTCACCATACCCACAAGAGGAGGAACTATACTAGATCTGATCATCACACATGTGGACGACATGCTCCACACAGGATGTATATCCCTCATCAGTGAGATCAGACCATAAATTAATATCAGTGGAGATCCACATCCCACCCCCAACCCCAGCAAAGGAGACCACGGTGAAGAACTTCTCAAAAGCAAACCTCACACTTCTTAAGACTGGAGTGGTACCCTGCAAGGCCTCCGAGCCATTGGAAAACACAACCCACGCTGCTGAAACCCTTACAAACGCCTTCTATGAGCACCTCCAGGAATGTATGGATCAAGCAATCCCTAATAACATCAGGACCCTTTCCACCAAAGGCAGGCGCACGGTCTGGTGGACCCCAGCCATAAACAAACTCTACAACAAGAGGAGAAAGCTACTACATGACAGAGCAAAATCCCTAACAGGGAAGGCATCTCTGATCAATACTAGCAGTAAAATACGATCACACATACAATCATCCAAGGCCACCTGTGGGAGAGGACTCGCAAAAGACACAAAAGACAACCATAAGGCCTTCTTTAGCTATGGTAGAAACATGGGTGGAAGCTCACAGTTATGCTCGGAATTAGTCCAGAATGGTACAATGATCACTGAGCCCACAGACATTGCCAACATACTGGCAGACAGGTTCCATGCATATTTCTCCCCTCCCTCCCCCCCAGGAGGAGAGATATCTATCCCACCAGAGTCTAGCCTCCCAAACATCTCAGATGCCCAGGTGAGAGCTGCTCTCTCTAAAGCGGACAACACAGCATCAATGGGACTGGATGGTGTCCCCGGCTGTGTGCTACACGACCTCAATGAGGACCTAAACCCGCACATAAGGCTGCTGTTTAATCTTAGCCTTACTACAGGATACGTACCCAAAGAATGGCGTACGGCAACTGTGGTCCCACTCCACAAAGGCGGTGCTTCTACGGACCCTGGACATTACCGCCCTATAAGCTTGACGAGCCTTGTCTGCAAAGCTATGGAGGGGATCATAATGGAGCTCATAAATGAAGACATTGGGGACCTACATACACTGGTTCATACCCAAGTCGGCTTTGTCAAGGGCAGATCCTGCCTCTTGAACCTGGTCGACCTTTGCGGAAGAGTCACTAAGGCCATTGATGCGGGTAAGGCAGTTCACACAGACTACCTTGACCTAGCAAAACCGTTCGACACAATACCCCACGCGGGCATCATAGGAAAGCTCACCAGCATAGATGTAGACCAATATGTCACAAGATGGGTTGCAAACCGGATCAAGGACAGAACCCACAGGGTTAGAGTTCCTGGTGCCATGTCAGACTCTAAGCCTGTCACAAGCGGTGTCCCACAGGGCTCAGTCCTGGGCCCCCTCTTGTTCAGCATCTATCTTTCTGATGTGCAGGCAAACATGGGGGGTTGTGGCTGACAAGGTATGCAGATGACTGCAAACTGGGCACCATAATCGGCACCCCATCAGACACAGACATCCACCAGAGGTCTCATAGAAATGGATAATTGGTGCCAGAGCCATGGCCTTAAGCTACTTGCCAAGTAAGGTATAGTCATACCCTTTGGGAAAGACAAGGTAACCCCTAATTACCACATAGGCGGTAATCCATTAAACATGGAAGACGTTATCAGGGACCTGGGGACCCAACTTGTCAGTAACCTCTCTTTTGACACTCACAATGCCAATGTGGTTAGGAATACTTTCTACATTGCCCACCTGATCATGAAGGGATTCACATCCAGATCAGAGGAGGTCATTGTACCCCTGTACTCTTCACTTATCAGACCAATGATTGAGTACAACGCCCCATCCGGAATGTACCTAACCCGACACCTGCAGCAGTTGGAAGGACCCCAAACGTTCCCCACCAAAAGGATTAAGGGGCTCAAACATATGTCACACGCTGCCCGACTGAAGGGGCTCCGGCACTATACAGTCGCATACCGTCTGCTCCGAGGTGATCTGTGCCTGACATACAAGGCCATGTCCAACCCGGAATTAATGGACATGCTCCACCTCATAAGAACCAAATCAACCAGAGCCACGAGAGCAAGAGACACAAACCTCAACCCGGATATAAATAGGACGTGCTGGAGGAACAGGTTCATCACCCAGAGACTCCCTACACTATGGAACAGAATCCCAGTCCTTGTGAGGCAGAGCCCCTCACTGACTATGTTCGAGAGAAAGCTTGACGAGTGGATGAGAGATCATAGGTATACCCCGGGAATCATCTCTGTGTCACTGCTGGACAGAGGCACAGCAAACTAATGGGTATAGTATCCTCATCCTAAGGGGTGGTGAAAGCCACACACACTCTGGCTAGGCTTATAAATGCCATAGGGCAGATAGCCTAGTATGTACCTATGCACCTATGAACCTATGTAGGTGTCCAGGCAGGTTGCGGGTACATGTGGTATGCTGATATTGCCAGATGTGCCTGTGGGTAATCCACAGCTACACGTGGGGGACCGATAACAGTGCTCCCTGTAGGCACATGTGAGTACACCATAGGAGGGTTTCAGGTTATCAGAACCAACATGGTGCTACACATGTAACCGTCACACATACCGTGAACACAGCTCAATGCATGCTGCACCTGCACTACATGGTATGTCTGCTGCATGTTGACAGTACACAACCCACGTCACGTACGCACCAGTCAGTTTTCATACACAACCACTGCAACATACACATCACACGCTATGCATACACAGGTATCACATACACCTCTCACTATCTTGTCCACCCTGTGCATCAGAATATATTTGCATAACCTGGCACCAATGGTGTGGATGACAGGGATGCAGCAGAGGCTTCATCATATGCACAGGGTGATATGTCTGCCATGGGCATAGGCTGCACCAATGGACAACATCATGTGTGTGTGTAAGGGCCGGTGAGTTTTCTGGGCATGACTATGCAGAATGCATGTGGATGTGGTGGAGCCCTACAATTGTGTCTGCCGTGTGTGGGTATGTGTGTACACAGTTTAGCCATATGCGATGCCTACACGGGGTATAATTGGCAGCCCCAGACTGTACAGTGCAGGTTGTATGGCTCACTGTGTCCGTCTGCGGCCACATGACCCGTGCCTGCCTGGGGTCAAACGGGCACTACCGGGTGGAGGTATAGAGTGGCTACTCTCCGATGACACATGTCCACTGGAACCGTGTCTACGCTGGGACCGGACAGGGCCACGTCCATGTGGCCTGCTGTGTCCTGGTGTGGATGGTGTAGCACCAGCTGCACTGCTGCTGCTACCGGCACTGTGTGAGTTGGCATGAGAGGTGGCACACACACGTCGACCTACACTAGGTGGTGTTGCTGGCCTACGCCCATGTGTCCTACACCTCACTCCTACCAGGTGTTCCAGCACAGACAGCTCATGCTCGCGGATTGCCATGCCTCGGTCAAGGATTCCAACCATCTCACCTAATCGCCTATCCAGTACATTAGCAATCTGCTGTTGAGCATTCGCCAATGACTGGATGTTGTCATTTAGGGAACGGATTGCAGCCCTCTGCAGCCTCTGCCCTTCTTGGTTCTGCCATTCTGCACATGCCTGTGCCGGCATTACAGTCTGGAACATGCGTCTGGTGATACCAGCTGCTGCGCCCTGTACAGCAGGTGCATGTCTGCCAGAGGTCCTCCTACGAGCAGCACCAGCCACATGCCTGTGTGGCACATCACCAGTCATTACACTGGCAACATGGTGTGTAGGCGCACCTTCTGTAGCCACCACACATTCCTGCTCAATGCCAACAGATGCTGACTGTCCTTCCTCTATGGGCAACGGTGATGTGGTATGTGTCGGCATCAGAACCATGTGCGGGGATGAGGGGGACATAGGTGGAATGGTAACCAATGGCACAGCTTCTGCCCCTGACAACCCTGCCTGTACCTCATGCAAATGGTCATCACCGCTAGTATCTGTGGGGACACTAACATCAGATGGACCGCAGGAGGGGAACGCACCTACACCACCTGTGAATACAAAGACATACTGTAAGGTACATTACACACAAGCAGACACACACGCAGACACACACGCAGACCCACACACACATGCAGACACACACATGCAGACACACACACACGCAGACACACACACACGCAGACACACACACGCAGACACACACACGCAGACACACACACACACACACACACACACACACACACACACACACACACAGACACACCATGCATGTGATATTGCATATGGCATGCAGCATTCCCACACTACAGCACAGGGAATGCAGCCCAGACATTAATAGTGTTAGCATGCATACTGCCCTGGGGTGCACACTACATCAAGCAGGTGTCATATCAGTAGGCATGCAGTACACACAATCATGGTAGTTTGCATGCATCACCGTGATACACCATGTGGTCACAGACAGGTTAACAGTACACATGGCTGACGTTACCTTGACATGTAATCCGCCAACATGTGCGGTAACATGTGGACATGTGTGACAATGGTGTCCCGCCACATGCACCGCATCATAATGGGCTTCACAGTGCAGTGTTGTGTGTACAGCCTACAGATAGAATGCATGTTTAGCAAATATGTATGTGCAGGTGTGGTTAGTGTGAGCCGTGTGCATAGCTATACAGTGGGGAGTACAGGCACTGTGCCACTGCATGGCAACAGGACGCATGTATGTTGCTGTGCGATGCATAACATGGACGCATTGCATTGCCATGACTGCAACACAGTCATGCTGTTCCACAGCACGTATATGGTAGACATCGGTGGCACCTCCGGTGGCTGCAGACAGGCATTCCGGTTGTCTGTTGTACCACATCACATGTACAGGTGGTCCACTACGTCTATGATTGCACTATGTGTGGACAATGTGCAACGGTGTCTATCCACATCAGACGTACTGTGTGGCAAAATGCCTGTGGCTATCACCCATAGCCATGTGTGACTGGGTCTTGGACAATTGTGTGTGATGGGCATCGTGTACCCATTCCTGTGGTGTCCCATGTGACATACACCCATACATGTTGGAGGTGTCACAATCCAGAGGGCTATGCAGAGAACAGTGTGGATGTTTGCTATATCAGGTGTAGGTCATGTGATGGTGTGACAATATTGCAGACAGAACACCACGGGCGTGGGACATGTTGGGTGGCGTGTCACAACGTGTGCACACAATGCAGGGGCATATGTCACATTGGTGACACCTGTGTGCTGCCCAGATCACTGCTCACTGTGTGGTACTGTGTGCGTACCATGAATGCTGTTCCAATGCATACTACATATGCATCCATTGTAGAACACCTCCACCGTTGTATGCATAGCCGACCACACATATCACACTGACAGGTACTGTGGTTTCATGCCGGTGTATGATAACGGTTGTATCTACTGCACACGGGTGGCATGTGTATGTCTGGTGGTGCAACCTGTATACCGTGACTGGAACACAACCCAGGTGTGCATGTTATACCTGGCCACATGGCGAATAACTCTGCACTGTAACATGCCTGTTACTAACAACAGTCTCACCTGCGACGGACCCATGTCTGTGCGACACGCCAGAGGTACCTGTATAGGGGCGACACAACAGTATAAACATTATCCATGACTGTATGACAGCCACAGTTTGCACTGTGCATGTCACATCATGTACCTGTGTGATAGCATGTGGTATGCACACGTCTGCAAACACAACGTAGCATACTGTAGTATGCGGCTTGTGTGCCCATATACCTGGCATGTGTTGTTACTTGACATGATGTACAGTGACACCTACACCTACAGTGGATATCATACTCATATGCAAGACTGACTTACCAGGCAGCTCCAGGCTCATTGGTTGGGAGACACCCACCTCCATGATGGCGGCTAGTGTTTCTGCATGCTGTTCCCTGGGTGTCCCCAGACTGGCCAGGAGCTCCTCCATGTGTGTGAGTGGGGGCTGGGTTGGTGGCCCACCACCTGTTCCACCTTGTTATCTGGCGATTGCAGCGACATGCTGTTTCGCGTGCCGTATGAGGTCCATGCAGTGTCACTGTATCTGCTGGTAGGTGCGGTTGTTGCCACCCACGTCATTCACCCTCCTGCGCATATCCTGCCACAGGTCATCCCGCTGCTGCGCTTGCTGTGGAACATGGCTGAATAGCAGGTCATAGTTGTCATGGAGCAACGGTATGATTACTTCATCCTCCTGGTGGCTGAAGGCTGGCAGTCGTGAACGAGGCATTATCTGTAAGACATAATGATGGTGACAGGTCACATTCACGCTGATGTACTGGCATACCGCTGAACATACATTGCTATGACATGTACAACATCTGCACAGTAATCTCTGAGACGCATCATGACACTGACACAGCTGACGTGTTGCTGTCACACCTGTCACACCGTTATGCAGTGGGTATCATATCATATCTCTATGTCAACCCATCACACTGTACATATCCCATGTAGATGGTAGCCTGCTGTGGACATGTGTACCTGCCTGCACCTGTGTTCATACCAATCAGCACGTGGCCCGATGTGTGCACAGTTCTACTGTTCACCTGGATGCTGTGTATATGTCATGAGGCATCACAGACACAGCCGTTATGGGCGTCAGCGGTGGCACTGCACACATACACATGGACACCTGTACATGCATGTGTTGTGCCATATACATCTACGCAGCACTGTACGGGTGTTGGATAACCTGCCACGGCTCACCTGTATTGCACATGTGATACACATGGGACAATGTCTAATCATATGACATTAGCAGGGATGGTCATACATAGCATGTGCATGCGCATGTTGTGCACGCTGACACACAGCACTTGTGACACCACAAGGTGCATCAGTGCCACATTACTGATCTGGTCAGTTGATAGTGCAAGTGCCATGTGGCCATCGCACCATGTATGACTGTGATGGCACGTGCAGCCTTGCTGGACAGGGCTGCATGGTATGGCAGGGTATATCACATACATGGCACAGGGATGTGTCCTGCCTGTGGGATACCAGTATTGGGAGGGTGGCTGTCCATTCCATATGTCATTACTATGGGTATATGGACATGTCGCATGTCTATCATCATGGTGTGGACAATGGCCTTCTGCAATGTAGGCAGCATGCTGCTTGTTGGGGGTGTGTATGGTGCATGCTGGTATCGCACATCCATGCATACACATTACCCCTGACAGGTGCTATGTGCTGTGATATTGTTCAACACAGTGCTGTATGTGCCCGCACGGTGATATCCCATGCACATGGATGGTACCCCGGCCTGACATGGGTACCACATATGTCTACATCCAGTGCCCGCTGCCACCACCATGTCGGCGGGTGCACCACACAGCACCATCCCTCCCACAGGGACCATGGTGTTGAGCACAGCCTAGGTATTCATTTATGGGGACGGGGATGTTCACATAGCGGGGGCACTGCTGGTATCATCCATCAGACCATACACGTATGACGCACACCTCACACACACAGCCCATTCAGTATGTTGTTCGCAACACGGACACAGCTATACTGCTAGGCCAGGGCCATTCCCAGCCGTACATACACAGATGCATAACACGTCTGTCTGTGGCATGGGCTACAATGACGGTGGGGTTCAACACATACCGTGTTCGACTGTGGCTGGTGCTGATGTTCTGTGCACATGTCAACACAGTAACCCTGTTCTACTGTAGCCAGCAGTGATGTGCTGTGCACATGTCAATGCTGCACATTGTGTTGGTGTCTGTCTGTCAACAGGCCAGTGGAGGAACACGCAAGGGTATTTGTAATCAAATATGCATGCCGCCCTGTACAGCTGTACTGCTAACATCTCAGGTGCTAATGTGTTATGGACATGCACACCTTACCCGGAAAGGTGATAGTGGATTGCCACCCGTGCCCATCACCTCTTGTGGGTTGCTATTATCCAACACCCTATTTGTATTGTATGTTCAGGCTATGCTCCTGTGCAGGACATGTGGGCATGTAATGCACTACTGCGTACCTTTGCACCCATTGCACAACATGTCACACAGGTACACTGGCAGCCATACACTTCACAGCTTGATGAAGGTATGACAGGTGTTGTACACACGTAACACATATCCTGTGGGACATGGTCATATGTACAGGCATGTCCGACAGTCACGTACCAGTGCTACCCCTATATGACGGATATGCCGTACATGTGGCAATACAGCAACTGTCACATGTACTCGTGCAATGCCCCCCTACCAACATGGAGCGGTACTGCCTGTGGGGGATGTGCATCTACATCCATGCTGTTCCCATAGCTGTCAGTTGTACATCATTATGTGCAACGTACCTCATTTGGTGTTCTAACGGGTGCATGTTCATCACGGCTCCACATTGGTTGGGTCTGTCACACAGTCATTGTTGTACATGCTTTACATGCCAGCCATGGCATACTATATGTGAATCAATGTAATTCATTGGGATACCATAATTATACATTAGAGCAGCGTATTCCAGCCATCACATAGCCTTCCTAGATGACACTGTTAGCCAGCCAGTAGTAGGTGTTCCGCCATCTGCACATTAGTCACGCAGTACGAGGGCTACTGTTACCCATTCTGGGGACAGGGTGCTGACAGCTGTGGATGGGTGTGATGCTGTCGACAACCATGACTGCACCTGATGGTCATGTCTGGATGGGTAACATTCACAACACACACCTACCTTCGCGTAGCACCACATCATCTACAACAATGGACATTCCTGCCAGAACAATGTATGCAGTATGTCTGTATGACCACTGTAGGCACCACTGGTGGCCCCCAGCATGGCAGCCGACAGCACCAGTGTATATCCCGCAGACCCATGGGTTACACCATTCACAACGCACCAGTCACGGATGACCCTGTTGTGGATCACATTGCAGTTCCACACATCATGTTACACAAGGCATCACGCACTGAGATGTTGCGGACGGGTGAACAGCTATACAACTCAACATACGCACACATGACACATCACTAGGTACAATATATCTTGCATACAACATGTTATTGTGACTGCCCTGTGATGGCAATACACAGACTACATGTACTGGGACATGCGATGGCTCACCGATGTTATAGCCCTCTGGGTGTGTGTCTAGCCAAGTGTACAGTAGGCAGTGGTCTGAACACAGGGACACTGTACATTGACCTACTGTGTCACTGCAACTGTTGCCTATGCTCCTACTGTTATTGTACAGGCATGTGGTATCTGACCGCTATGACAGTCCTGGTCGACCACAATGCTGTGGCACTCATGACCTGCAGCCATTGGCCTGGGGTGCGGAGCACACATGTACATCTTCACATGCTATACTGCCTCTGTGGCAGTTTCACATAACTGTCTCCGGCAGGGCTGTAACAGGCAGGCCCGGCATGGGGTCATGTGGGACAATGCTTGCATCTTCCACTGTGCTGCACACAAGCGAGGCACATGCACTATTGCACCACTCACATATCTCTGCGGTGACTGGGACCTGCCTCCATGCTCTGCGCAGCACACCTGCGAGTATGGATTGTACATGGATCGTACCTCCCAGGCACATACCTGGACTGGAACACCCACAGGTGAGGGGTTCACACATCGCACAGTGTTTTGCACACATCCTGGATAGTTGCCTAACACAATGCATCATAGCTGCTCCATGTGCAGATACCCGTGTTTGTGACTGCTATACACATTGTAACACGCGACAGAGTCGACATTGTACACCACAGGTTACATACCGTCTGTGTTGTTATACTGTACATTGGGCCTCAGACAGCTAATACTGCCATGTGCTGACAGCAACCCAAACTTCCCTGGAATAGACACCCACGTACCTACACATGCTCGAGTCATGCACTCCGCTCAGCTGGATGACACATTACACAACATATACCATACCTACACTACCCTTAGCATGCACAATACCTCCATGTGACTGGTGTGACGCACCTGGGGTTATCCCCTCTTTGGTGGATTAAACACATATGCTACATGGCCCTGCTAGCCACACCCTGGAAACACACCCATCGCAGCATACACGGAACATGTGTACTACAACCAGTACTACTGACATCTGCTGACAGCAGTTGTTAACGGCATGACACCTCAGCAGATGGACAGTGCACATACATATGCTGACACATACCACAGTGCGCTTCCGTAGCATGTACACAATTGCAGACACCATGCTATTCCACACAGAGACATGGCGGTACTGACCTGTTCACAGACGCCACTGTGGTGGTCCTGTTCCATGCACATATGATGTACAACCACATGTGCAGGCTGTTGCACAGTGGTGTACATTCACATGTGTGGGGTGCATCACTTGTCAGCCATGGTGGGTCCTCGAAGTCCATGATCACATACTCCACGGCTAGCTACCTAAACATGACTGCCGCACATTGCGGTGTGGGGCCTCAGGCATTGTGGTGGTATGTCTGTATTGTTTGGCTATATCCACATCTGATGTCACATACAATAGTTACCCAGGCATTGCAGACCGAGCTACTGTTGGCAACGTGCCAGGCGATGGCGTACTTACTGACAATACACCCTCTCACTCACTACAGGGTCGCAATCCATACATGGACATCGTAGTGTCCCTGTGGACACATACACGGTACTGACATGCACATGATATGTCCTGGGATGCTGGCCCGATGTCACCTTCCGATGTCCCTGGCTGTAATGTCCCACCAACCTGTTCAGTATATGTCTCCGCACCAGGCCACTATGTTCACTGCTAGCCTGTTGTTGGACATTGTGTACCCTGACCACCGCACAGCGGCATTTCTCGCACTACCCACGGGTGGCACTGCATTGCACGTGTGGGACTGTAGTCATACACCCATGACTGGACCATTCTGAATGGCAATGGGGCACATCCTCACGAACGTGATTCCCACACACATTGATGGCCTCCAGGCCTTTCCTAGCACCCATGTTGGGCTTGTGTACGCCACAGCACAGCACATACACATGCTGGCCACCTGTCATACCATTGCATGGGTGGTTGGGGTGGTACGGAGGCCGACACATCAGACGATGTCCTCACATTGCCCTTCAGCACCCATTCCACGTTCTGGTATTGGCAACTTACACATCCACCTGCACATCATACCCTGTGTCTCAGGATGTTATGCTATGTGGCTCATGGACAGGACACACAGTGGTGCGAGCATACCATAGTACCTACTACATGTCAGGTACATATGGCATTACACAGTCCATAGTCATGGGGCCCCTCATGTTCACTATATGCTTACATACAGAACATGCTGTCACAGAGTACTGTCCATGCCTAGATATCCCCCGCCTACATACCAAGCACCATTATTGCTCCACCAGCTCATACCGATACCAACCATATGGGTGTCAGTGTGGCGGATACATCATATGAGTATCATGGCATCGGGATGCATGACACATGGTGCATGCACATCACCTTTGCATAACAACATTCACCCACTGACTATCACATGGATACTGGTCCCGTACATACATATCACATTGTACATGGTTGCTGTACATACATATGCCACACACAGTCCTGTGGTTACCGTATTCCACTGTGGCATGGTTACCCTTCTGCAAGGCCACACCTATCTGTACTGTGTGTGATGCTGGTACATAGGTAGCCATTGTACCTGTGAAATACACACATCTACACACAGTCAAGGGTACAATACCACATTTATGGTGTACCTTCAACAACAGCTACAGCTTTACATGGCACAACATTGTCATGCCACGATGTTTACCAGGCTCAGATGGTTTACATATGCGGCTGACATACGGACAACACATCTGTACACATCTGCATACCACATACTCAGGGGCGTCTTCTGCTCTGACATGGCCCATGTCCTCCACATTACTGATGCATATACTCCTCATACATGACATCTGCGGTGGGCAGTGTGAACGGACTGCTCCTGGATATGTGCACACATGCCACACTGCATGGGCTGGGCTTCTGTGTTACTTCCACAAACACAACACACACCATGCTGTGGAACATAGGTCCTGTGCACATCCCGCAGGGGCACACAGTAGCACTGCTCATGTGATACCTCCCTTGCTGTTTGAGTGACACATAGTCCTGGTACCACCGCAGCAGCGGTACTGTGTAGACGTGCAGTTGACACCCGCCTCTGCTATTCACTGGACACTACCATGGGGAGGTGACACTACTGTGTACACTGCACATGTGTTTACACATGGACCTGCCAGACTGCATTGTTGCCCACTGTGCACCTGTGCAGCTGCTACAGGTCCTTTGGGCATGGTTACTTGGTGTCCCTTCCAGTTCGGCTAGCTATCATGCTACTACTCTGTCCCATACCTACAGGCCATATGTATCCTGTTATTGTACATACCAATAGGCGATACCTGTGTTATGCATGATATGCCTGTGATACTGTGTATGATATCTGTCATATCTACCTAGACAGCTTTACATTACACATATTTCACATAGTATCCCCTAATGCAGGGCATACTTGCATGTCGGCCGCACCTTACATATGACATCAACGGTATATGCCCATACACATGCGTGCTGTGACAGTATACATACATGTCCTATCCCCTGCTATGGCACTTCCTTGTTGGACATCCACTGCCAGCAACGGCGTGTGGTATGGCATTGTTCTCTCTAATGCCCCCCTGTGGCAGCCCTTGCGGTGTCTCCGCTGTGTACATGATATCCCACTGCTGTACACACGGTGTCCACAAGCGTTGGTATGCTCGGCAGGGTATCACTACATAACTACCTTTCACCACTTTCTGCATTACGGACAAGTGTAATTAATTACAGCCACCATTCACATACAGTACAGCTTCGTCATACACATCATGCGTTACACAACCGTACATATCATGTGTTCTACATACCTTGTCGGTGTTTCATTCCATGTTTCGTTCCGTGTATCGTTTTTCCATTTTCTTTCGCTTTCGGTTGTAGACTGCTGGTTTGGTATGAGCATACGGTTTGAATATCCTGCGAGTCATCCTTATATCCGTCGATACCTGCAACATGTGAATTCATCCCACCAATTGCTGTTCCTCAGTGAGTAATTACGTGCATATCACCTGTGCATCTACTCCATTCACAAATTACGCGTCCATACTGGGGTATAATTGGATTCCTCACCTGGGCATTGGCTATTTGCCCTACCTTCATGGAGATGGTCTGTATTGTGTTATGTTATGTGTAACTGTAATCGCTATGCATGGCGACAGGTATATTTCGAAGTAATGTTACCCGTGGATTGTGTGTGTAGGGTGTAGTATTTGGTTCGACATGTGGGTGTCCCTGTCCTGACGATGAATGATAATGGAGTATTGCATTCAAAACGGTAACATGGCTGTTGTATTCCTTTATACAACACATGCAAGTATGCATCCGCCTTTAATTGTGTCTCCCACGCGAGATGTTGTGGTTATGCAGATGTCATTGACTGACTGTATGTTTGTGCTGCTATTATGGTTTGGATTCCTTTAATATCTACGGTGGGGGATATCGGTGGTTGTACGTGATGGATACGGGTTGTGGGCCTTGCATCTCTACATACACAGTATAGTTGTCTGTGAGCTCCATCCCTACCTGGAGAGTTAACAGTTAATAGTCTTTTGTTATGGGAGTGTAGCTTGGGCTGTTGTTAATTGGTTCCAATATCGTCTGCAGGTGGCCTTGCTGCATGTATACCCCCGTAACTTCTGTGGTATATCAGCGGCTATGTGTACATGCGTAATTACGTGCATATCACCTGTGCAGTAATTACACGTTGATACTGGGGTATAATTGGATTCTACGCCTGGGTGTTGGATATTCGCCCTACCTTCATGGGGATGGTCTGTATTGTCTTATGTTATGTGTGACTGCATCTGCTATGCATGGAAACAAGCATGGTCTGCATTCATGTCACCCATGGATTGTGTGTGACAGGTGTAGTATTTGTTTCAACAAGTGGGTGTACCTGTCCTGCCGACGTATAATAGTGGAGTATTGCATTCATAACTGTAACATGGCTATTGATTGCATTTCTACTACGCATGCAATTATGCAGCCGCCTTTAATTGTGTCCCCCACGCGATATGTTGTGGTTATGCAGATGTCATTGACTGACTGTATGTTTGTGCTGCTGTTACGATTTGTATTCCTTTATTATGTACAGTGGGGGATGTCGGTGGTTGTACGTCACGGATACGGTTTGTGGGCCTTGCATCTCTACATAACCAGTATAGTTGTCTGTGTGCTCCGTCCCTACTTGGAGAGTTGACAGTTAATTGTCTTTTGTTATGGGATTGTTGGTTGGGCTGTTGTCATGTGGTGTCGGTATCGCCTGCGGGTGAGCTTGATGCATGTATACCTCCGTAACATCTGTGGTATATCAGCGGTTGTGTGTACGTGACAACTATCCCTTGTCATTCTGTCCCAGATATTTGCAGTCATTGTGGTCCTGTTGTTGGGATAGCCTGTTTGCCAGTGGTTGCCACATATTCAGATGGGGATTGATTGTTTGACACTTGTTGGACACACAGCGGTATTTACGGACCGACACGTGGCCACGGTCAGTACTGGGGTAGCACACACGTATTTCCACGGTAGATACCTATTGCTGTGTGACTTTGCCGACGTATCTTATTGCAATTAACATATCGGTGTCGTACATACAGGCATGACTATTACATACGTCCTTTCCATTTCATATGGGGTATATTCCTGTGCTACCATCTGGGACATTTTCACTTTGTATCGTTCTACATCGCGACACACCTAGCCAGGGTGGGGCTGTCACTACTACTGTGGGACTGGTAGTGTACATATGCCTGAGGCTAGTTTACCATATGCCTACACCTAATATTCCACTCTGCCTCTAACCTGGCACCAACATACACATGTTGCAGACACACACACATTACACTCACACAGCGACGCACACAGCACCCTCACCGCACACGTACACATACTACAGCACTCACGGGGACGGTTGCACACAGTACCTACATGGACCGCAACACCGGCGGCGGTGTCTACCTCTCCCTTCATATCATCATACTATTACACGCGCATGTACTGATACAGTACTGTGGTCTGGCGATCTTTCCGCCTCGCGGTTATGCATATCGGTATGTTACCCATTCCATGGTTGGCGGTATCCTCTTATGTTGCACCTCCCGGATGTTCAGGTTGTCGTTTCACTATGTATACTATGTACAGATATTGCGGGTTACATCTCAGTCACCTTATATCCCTCTAATTCCCTGTCTTAACTGTAGTATATATATGTATATGTGTACATATATTTCTATATATATGTAATTATATCTATCTACATATATATATATATATATATATATATATATATATATATATATACACATATATATATATATATTTATATGTATACATCTTGAGGCGAACGTGGCAGGCATACAGCAACGCCGTATGCTGTAGGACCCGTGTACTGTTCAGGTGTTGGCGTTACATGATCCACTGGCTGTTGGGTGTACAGTGTTTGGGGGCTGCCTATGTTGGAGTCACACATGAGGCCACCCATACAGTACACTTTACAGGTGGTCATGTTTGTGTGCCGTCCATTTCACTGTGTGTGCAGGTAGGGAGGTGTCAGTCCATGGGGCCTACGCTGTCAGGGTATGTGCTATACATTCCCTCTTTGCCAAGGTGTAGGCATATTGGTTACGCCTCCGTCTGCCTACTGGGGCTGGCACAGTGTGTTCCTGGTCTGGAACCCTCTGTGCCTGGACTGGCCATGGCAGTTGTGGTGGGCTTTGTGGCCCTTCACCGTTATGTCCCTGCAGCAGCTGCTTCCGCAGGATCATATTATGTAGCATGGCACATACTATGAATATGTGGGCACGTGCCTGGAGAGTACTGCAAGGCTCCACCAGATGTATCCAAGCACCGGAACCGTGATTTCAGCATCCAGAATACACGCTCTATGATTATTCTGGTTTGTGCGTGTGCCTCATTATGGCATTCTTGCATGTGTGTGTGTGTGCATTTCTGATGGGAGTCATCATCCATGGCTCCAGTGCATAGCCAGCATCCCCCATGAGATGGCCTTGTGGGATGTCCCCCCTGGCAAATACCTGGTACAGCTGTGAGGCATGCCAGATATGGGAGTCGTGGTAGCTTCCAGGGCTGCCAGCACACACATCCATGATAATGCCCTGAGCATTGCACATGACCTGGCAATTGATGGAGGGGAATCCCTTGCGGTTTATGTAGCATCTACCCTGCTCACCAGGTGGTGACTTGATTTGTATGTGTGTACAGTCTATTGCACCCAGTACCTCTGGGTATTGTGCCACATGGTGGAAGTGGCGCATATTGCTAGCCAAATCCTCCTGAGATCTGGGGAAGTATATATGCTCATTGGCATGTGGCAACATGGCATCCAGGAACTGGTGTAGTACCCTGGATGCTGATGCCTGTGAGATGCCCATTATATCTCCAGTTGGCCTTTGAAAGGTACCTGTGGCCAGTATTCGCAAGATTACACATACCTTTGTGTCCACTGGGATGGGTTCCCCTCTGTTGTTTCTTGTTCTTAGGCGTGGCCGGCACAGCTCCACTATTTGCTGTAATGTGTCCCTGTCCACCCTGTAATGCTCTACTATCTCCAGGTCTTGTAGCCCCTGGTAGGTTACCCTTGGTCTGAACACTCTCCTTCTCCTCTGAGGCCTACGGTGGTTGTCGGCACCCTCCTCCACAACACCGTCTGTCTCTGACACATGCTGATGGATCACAGCCACGGCAGCACCCAACATGTACATTTTAAAAGTTCCCCGTGTGTTTACATCTATGGTGCAGTGTTTGGGAATACACGGCTGTGTGTTGTGTGCATTCACACTTTATACTATTGTGCTGTGCACACCGATGATGTCATAGGGTGTGTTTGTACGGCCGTATCTGGGGGTTATCTTCCGTGTTTTACCGATGGCACTACAACGCTGTTGCCTTTGGTGTTGCATTACTCTTGCCTGCCATGGATTACCTTTCGACCTTCCCTTACTATTTCTGCATGTTGCACCTACTATTTTCCGGCATGCATCCTGCAGAGCACTGTCATGTGTACTTTCTGAGACATGGCATATCATGCGTTTTGTGTGCTGCCGCCGTTGTGCTGCCTGTCTGCTTTGCTCTGCTGTGTCAGGTCTTCTATCTTTGCAATCTGCTACCTCCCCTACTTTCTTTGCATTCATATGCCTCCCCTATCCCGTTTTGCAGGTTTCTGCATGCAGAGTTGTCAGCTGCCGCCGATTGGCCTTCGTGGGTTGATTAGTGTTGATTGCTCATTAGTACTCCAATTATACTTCTTCCGCATTTCCTCATATTCTTAACATCACCTTCCTGTTTCTGATGTTGTTTGCGGGGCGAGCGTCACATGACTAGGTTAAGGGAACGTAATCATCCTCGTTCACATGCACTTCTGCGCGCATTGTGTGCTCTCACCTGAACTATTACCCCACACCCCAGTCCTGCAGCTGTGATTTGCGATGTACAGCCCAGGTTTGCTGTGCTCCAATGTGCTTCCTGCTACGGTGGCACACCCCTCTGCAGATGACATGTATTCCCTGTAAGCCACTCCTCGGTGTATTACCGCTGCGCCGTTTGGTACAGCCTTACGCTGGCGGGGGATTTGCGATTCAGTATTATCTGCCTCATTTGCATGGCATTGACTACTAATTCATAGTTACCACGCCGAACACTGCCGCGAGTCCTTGGCAACCCTTGCACCGTGGTTGTGGTGTTCCATGCATACCATGGTGTATTATGCTGTGACCCTGCTGTGTATTACGCTGCTGTTTTATAACATTGTTATATTATTTCATTGTATTGCACCTTTCACAAACATGTCCTAGGGTTCTGATGTGAGTTGCTGTGGACATGCCATTTAAGTTGTTATTTACATGTTGTGCATGTTTTCTTTTGACATTCTCTGTGTATTTCACCATTGGCATATGGTAACAGTGTGACACCTGGGTCTGACACTCTTCCGTTACTCCTATGTTCTGTTTGGGAAAATGTAAACTTTTTTTTTGGTTTACATTGCCGTGGGCTTATGCTACGCCTGGCCACTTCATGAATCGCTATATGCCTTCATTTGCATGGTGCAACACCGCACATGGGGTGTTTAGCATACCTACGCCGGGGGCTGTGCAGATCCGGCGCACGCCGGTAGTGCACGTGGGATTGGATCGTACCTGAATCTCTCGGCGGCCATATTTGGCATTGTAACGCCTACGCTATGCATGCACCTGGCGCAAGGTTCATGAATCCCGGGGATTACCTTTTTCTGGTACTTTATCCAGTAGAATATTCTCCACAGAATACCTCCTACCTTGTACAACATCTCATATCTTTTCCTATTATTTGTTCTGCATTTTTTGCCTCTTTCTTTAATTCTACCCATGGCTATACCAAGTAATATTTTTTCATTACCATATTAAACAATTATGTTTTATTTCTGTCAATTGTATTACATGTTAACTTCCATTGCTCAACTTCATTTTTCACACATTTCCCTTCTGTCTTTTCTTGTTTACTGCTTGTTCACCTCATTCTTCCATACTTCTGCATAGTTCATTTCACATATTCCTGCCTTTTTTGTTTCCGTCTTTTGCATTCCTTATTACTCAAAAAGATGGATAAATATGTTTCATTTTTTACTCAAAAATAATTATTTTTACTATATGTCACCCTTTTTTTAATGACTTATTTTTTCCATTGCTTCTCTTCATTGTCCTATTATACTTTTATATTCCCCAAATTTAACTCCCAACACTTTTCTTTCTTTTCTGCTGTATATTTCCTGAAATCCCTTACTATTCAATTTGTTTAATGTCAGTCCATCTTTTTATAACAATTTTCATTAATTTCTGTAGTCTTGCTCATCCAAATATTTATTAGCCTCAACAAATAATCTGCATATGACAAACACGCAGGTATTACAATTCCTTTTTCCATATTTCATCTTGCTTCTCTCATGTTGCAAGTGCACATTTGTATTACTCCATTCATCACCAATAAAAAAAAACATGCTCATGGGACTTTCTAATTTAACTCCTCTTTTAATTTTTATTTTCTTTCCATCCACCCATTTTGCATAACAGAATTTTTAAGAACATATTTATAATAAATACATGACTTTTCCCCAATTCCATATGCCTCTAAAATCTTCCACATTACCTCATAACTCACCCTGTCAAATGTTTTCACTACGTAATCTTACCTCCTTGTTTTCTTTCTAAATTAAATTTAGCACTTGTTTTACCATTGCTAACATTTCTTTTACTACTCTTCCTTTTACACCACAAACCTACAAATATACTACAACATGATACAACAGTTGCTGCATTATCTGTGTTCCCTAGTGTTATTGGCCTCCATTTTTTATATCTTTTCTTTGATCTTTTTCATATAAATGTAATCACCTCACCCCATATCTTTTCATCTTTTTATACCTTTCTCCAACCACTCATTCTTTCTTTTAGTAAACACTGTTTTTTTTTACTTTCATTCATTCCTTTATAATATTCATAAAATTTGTCCATCCAGTCCTGGTGATGATTCTTCACTCCCCATTCTTACCATTTCTTCCAAGTCTTCCATTTTAATTTTCACTTGTAAATGTTTATTAACATTTCCAGATATCTTCAACCTCTTCTTTTCATACATCATACATTCTACTTACAAATTTTTCAGCCACCTCCATAATTTCTGTTTATATTTTATGTTACCTTCTTCATCTAATATTGCATCCACCTTCCCTTTTAACTTCTTTTTTCTATTTCTAATATTCTTTCACTACATTTTTCTATTTCTTTTTCATACCCTCTCCTAGTTTTTTTTCATATTTCATTTTAGTTCTATTTTCATTCTGTTCTCAAATTCTACATTTTTAAAACATTCCTAATACACTGTTATATGTTCTTTCCATGATTGTATACATTATTCCTTCATTTCAACATTTTTGTTATTCCTACCAGTTAATCTTTTTGTTTTCCTACTTTTATTATTTCTCTGTCATCCCCTATTATAGCCTATACTGCTTGTACTCTGAATATTTAGCCATTTCTACTCCATCACTTCTTTCATATCACATAATCTATTTCAGTTTTTAAAAATCCTCTTCTGTACATCCAATGCATATTTTCACCTCTCAGCAGTTATTAACTCTTTTATCACCTTACTATTTTCTGCCATTTTCCTCTTTCCTTCCTTAAGTTAAAGTCTCTCACCATAATTATTGATATATTTACCATTTCATGTCACAGAACACAAACACAAATCAAATAACAGAACTGCCAGCACAGTGGAGAAAACAGACACCACAACCTTCTTAGCACTTTCGTTCAATTTAATAAAAATTAACTTCATCAGAAACACACACATAACAACTGTCACATTTAAACAACTTATTTAAAAAGTCACATGATACAATTCAACCAATGAATGCATCAAAAAATACAATACTGAATATAAAAACATGATTATAACTTTTGTGCTTGTAAAAAACACAATATTAATCATATTGTTTAAACCAGGAAGCTGGCCAGCCTTTAACAAAATCTGCCATAAAGTTTCATGGCATTCTAACAAACTTTTTGAAATCTCCACTAAATACATCATTACTAACTCTTTCCAATACAAAAAATGAATGAATGAACCATTCATTGGTTGCATTTTATCATGTGACTGTTTAAATAAATTATTTAAATGTGACAGTTGTTATGGGTGTGTTTCTGGTGAAGTTAATTGTTATTAAATTGAACGAAAGCGCTAAGAAGGTTGTGGTGTCTGTTTTCACCACTGTGTTGGCAGTTCTGTTATTTCATTTCATGTCAGGCATATTTGTGTATGCATATATCAGTATCAGTCTGACACACCTTCCCTTCTTCTCATATCATATTACTACCCTCTTAGGTACGACTACTTCCACGTTTAATATTTTTATTTCCTCACTTCTTATCAGAATACCAGTCCCTGAACATGTCTCACTTCCCACTGATCATGCAATCGTCCTGCCCCATATTGCCTCAGCTCTTTCTATTTTACCTTTCTCATCCATCTTGTGTCCAACAAATATATCACATCCATGTTTACCTTTTGACATCACTGACTCACTAACAAACTGCTGATATCATTTTGCATACTACTTACATTTAATGTCAGTATGCCTAAGTCATACTTTTTCTTTCTTTACACCTTTCTTATTTCCAGTTTTTATTTTTCTCTATATTATCCAAACCAACCCAACTGATTTGTCATCATTTTGTTCTTGTTCTTCTCCTTTCTCCAAGTCTCACTCCTCTAATTCTTCACTTTCTAATACTACATACTTATTTTCAATGTACATCTGAGACTTATCTGCAAACATTCCCCTTTTCATTTATATAATCCTTTCCAGTACTTTCAACATTCTCTTCTTCATTTATTTCCATACAATACTTTCTTCTTAATAAACACTCTCAGTAATATATTTAAGTAATTGTCCCTCCTCCCTGATTCCCCTTTCGTGTTCTAAAAACAGGGCAGCCAAAGCAGAAATATCTATTCTCGTTATATTTTTTGCATACTGGTTTACAATGACTAGTAATATTCCCCCTATCCCCACGTTGTATACAGCTTCTTTTTTTAGTCTTGCACCAAATGTGTTGTTTCACTACACACAATAAAAAAACAAAGCAAGCATTAGGGTGTCCCCAATATCCAGCAGTGCCTTCTTTCCATTGAACATTATTACATTTGGAACATGATGTATCTTTCATTCACTCACATTCAGAGCTGTCCATACTTCCCACCCCCCTCTCCAAACTTTTCTTTCATCATGCACTTTCTTATCATCCTGGACTTTACTACAGATAGAAAAAGTTCTTAACTAATATTCTTCCACATTTGATATTGTAAGCTATACATTTAATTTTCTTCTTAACTGTATGCTCAAATTCTGAAACATAAAGTCTTTCTATTGTGACAGCATGCCTTTTTCCCTGCTTCATTCTTAATGTATTCTGATAGCAATGCTTCATAAAAGTCGTCATTTAGTTCATTACCCAAGTGGACAAATTCTCTTATGTCTTTTAAATCAAACATAATGGCAAAATTATCCACAGTAGGGCTTTATTGTTTTTGTTCTGATTCTTCCACTGGTCATTTTCTCTACATATTCAGTCCTTCAGTTTCCTTGCAGTCATGTACTTTCATGTTTCTCCTTTCTTTTCTTCTTCTTCCAGCTTGACTTATAATTTCAACATAAGTCTTTGTAGTTCCCCTTTCAGTGGTTGCATCAATTCTTCTCACTTCATCTGTTGAAGGTGTATATCTTTAAAACTGGCTCCTCCACAAGCTGAATATAAACTCAGATTTACACCTATCATTTCTAACATTTGTTTCTTTCTCTTCTAGTATCACTCCAGAATTTTTAGAAATTTCTTTTTCCTGTATCTTTTGTTTTGCCACTGCATTCCAATTAGCCTCATCACCATACTTCATCCATTTATCTAGATTAAATCTATTAAGACATATGTTTCAAGTTCTTCACTATCAAAATATGTCACATTTTCCACTGCTATCTCTGTATCGGACCCCATAAGTCCTGTGGCATTCTCACCTCTGTGACTGCTATTCACCATGCTAGACATGTCTGAGTCCAGTAGCAGCCCTCTGCAGCTGCCTAGTGTCTCAGGTCAAAAAGAGTAAGGGTCTTTTATTTATATACAGCATTCATTTTTTTTATATACAGGGTTTTAGTTTACATAACACAGACTACAACAAAATAACTTTAAGTACAGAACACTCACATGCATTTTCATTTAAACACACTTTTACATTTCAAATTTCATACACTCACCTCAAAGACCTGATTTCAAAAGACTTGCCCTCAGTGTAAGTGACCACTTACACTGCACTGATAGCAGGCTAATAACAGGTGTTTTAAAATCTGGTCCCATGTGCAAGCTTGTTTATAGACAGGCCTTACACAGAAGTAAGTCACTTACACTGAAATCAAGTCTTTCTGAATAAGGGCAGACATACACTAAAAGCAATTCATTTTGAATCTGGCCCCTTGTCCGCAACCTTTTCTTTATACGTGTCATAACAATGTCACAATCCTGCATTATATTATGCAATTCTTCACATCTAGGATACCAGATTTTCCATAGATCATGAATGAATATCCTATTCATCATATCTTTTTCTTCTTTTTTCCATCATAAGCCCCACAATATGTTATATCCAAATCTATATTTTGAAAACATCCAGACTGACATTCATTTTAAACCTTTCTCATATTTTTTTATTCCTATCATATTCCAGTAATGCCTGTTCCATAGACCCCTCCACATTGCATAGTTGTCTACTGTTTGCATTTCATTTGCCTCATGACTGGTAATTTTTACATCATTAATCATCATCAAAAAATTTACCATTTCACCATTTAAATCCAACATGTCTTTTCTTTATTGCCCTTTTAATATTTACACATTTTTGACCCACAGTTTCACATAATGACATTTCTCCCTAATTTCCTCACACTATGTTTTCATATTTTTATTTCTACCCTGTAGAGTCGATACCACGGTGGTACGGCAGTTGCGTTGTTACCTCACAGCAAGAGGTTCTCCCGTTCGATTCTCGGCTGGGCCTGGGAGTGCCTTCTGTGTGGAGTCTGCATGTCCTCCCTGTGGTTGGATAGTGTTCGAAAGACATGTGTGTGTAAATGGGCATGCCTTCGTTGAAGGTTGGGCGTCAAGCTGGCACCTCGGCGTTCCGTAAAAATCTACTGCCAATCATTAGTGGACTTTAGTTCCGCTGTGGTGACCCCTTACCAGGAAAAGCCGAAAGACAAACAACAACAACAACAGTCTATTGTATCATTTTTTCTCTGTACTCTTTAACCTCCTTATGTTCATATCCCCTTCTTCTTTTCCCTATGTTCCCAAACTTGTTTGCATTTCTCTCACATCATCCTTCTCATTATATTTCTTCCTTCTTTGCCATTCTACACAGTATCTAATACAAATTAATTGAATCTAAGTGTACATTGTGATTCCTTAAACCTATCCCTCCATCTTCTATTTTATAATAGTGCACTTAAAAGATAAAAAGTCATAGACATTCAGAAGCCATATAGCTGAAACACTGTTATGTCCTTAAGAGGTCATTTACATATATCCCATGAACATCCACTATGGAAGGTTTAAAGTATTATGCAGTGAAGATTCTGGCTGGCTGGGTCTTTTTTGTAGTTTTTACTGAATGGTTTGTCTGTGTGAGTTTTCTTCCCTTTTGTTTGGATTTTACTTGGACATTTTGCAGCACCCTAATGTTTATGAACATCAAGGTTGATTTTATCCAAACAGTCTACTTATGCTTTATTGATGAGGTCAATAAAAAGGTCAAAACAAGTATGTTTACAGTTAGTGGGGTTTAGTTAGTGGGGTTTAGTTTTATTGGTCTGAATGTAATAATAAAGACTTTAAAGTAAAAACTCATACATTTTCAGAAATCATTTAGATGAAACATTGTTATGTCCTGAAGGAGACATTTCTGTATATCACCACTACAAGAAGTCTGAAGTATTATACTGTGAAAATTGTAGCTTGGCTTGGTCTTTTTTTATTGAATATTTTCAAATTATGGATATATTGCAGGGAAGCAAATTCAGGATAAGATAAAAAGAGATCAGGTACTCTACCATATGCAAAACACTAATTATATTAGATGTACATACAAGGGGGGGCTAGAAATTAGTATATTCTACAAAGAAGGAAACAACATGCTGGAGAAGGATTTAGACAGGATAATAAATTACTGCAGCAATATGTTACATATTGCAATAGATGAAAAAATGCAAGAGAGAATTATGACTCTCCAATCATGTAGAAACATTTTAGGGGTAATCCAATTAGAGATGTTTAAATTAATTCACATCTGGCAACATTCCCCTTCATATTATTTAGATGATGTTGGCTAACTGCATTGACATGCTAGTAGTGTTAAATAGTAGAAGCAGTTTATTTGTGTATAGTCTGGTCTTGCCCTTCTACAAGAACCATATGGAATGTCATGCTAGATGTTGTACATCATACAAGAAGAAACCCATTACCAGACAAGGAAGATATCAGGTTTTTGCTCTGAGGTCTAACTCCACCAGAAAGTTTAATTGACTGGCCTATACGTTCATACACAGTTGTGGGTTTGCATGTTATACTGTTTGTCTCTACATTTCCCATTGCATATTACAGTTTCATTCTCCATTTCATTCTGCTCTTTATCATGCAGCCTATTTGTAACATTTTTATCAACATTAACATTCTCTTATAAAATGCTTTCTCCCCCCCCACAAAACATACACACACACACACACACACACACACACACACACACACACACACACACACACACACACACACACTTTTTTTTCATCAGCAGATTCAAGCAACAATTCACACTCAAACCAAAAGTGCATTATTCATCCATATTTTCTGCATGTCATTTTGTGGTCATTGGTTGAATATCCATTTCCTCCACAATGTCCGCATCTTTTATATGGCAAACATGTATCAAAAGAACATCAGCACCACAAAAAATAGGTTGTTCCCAATATTTTACCACCCCTTGCTTTACATTTAACAGCATAACAATGAACAAGCCTCCTTCTCCCCGTTCAATAAAAGCCTCTCAGACATTTTTTTTATTTCAAAAACAGTGTAAAACCTCAGTTCAAAATGCTTTCTTAGTTTTTTCTGAGTCACATCTGTAGTCCTGAACTGCACTACAAGTTTTTTTTTTTTCTGAACATAGCATTATTTCCATTGAGTTTGCATTCTTTACATGTCTTACTAAAGGATTTTTCTATCAAAGTCAAAAATGTTTCTGACAGTACAAAAGTCTCAAAAGTTATTTCAAAAAAATGAATCAGAGCTCTTATAGCTACAAGTGGAACAATATTTACTCAATCTCCATTTTCATATTTTTCACTCTCCTTAATCTCCACATCCTCCAGCAGTTCTCTCACCTCATCTATCTTCCATCTCTTCTTGAAGCAGCCCATTGGCCCCTCTCACAGGAAAAGATTAGGGGGTGCATTATTTTAACATTCTTCCAACTTTCTTTCATTATATAGACATTCATTATTCTTACACTTCCTATCACACATTATGCACTTTTATAAGACCTTTATAGGTTCATAGTAAGTTACTAGGCTAGTGGCCCTAGAGCCCTTACAAGCCTAGCCATGTTAGTCCCAATTTGCCCCATCTGTCCTTATTAAGTGAACATATTTTGCAGAGCTAGTCTATTGTTAACACCAACTCCCCCTGTCCATGAGGGACACAGTTACCACCCCCAGAATGAATTTGTGGTCTCCAATCCATTTGTTCAGATTGTGCTTGAATAAGGGTGGCCTAATGGTTAAGATGTTTGCCTTACAAACACAAGGTGCAGGGTTTGAGTCTCACAAGGGATAATTGGCTAGGCTTAAAAATGGCTCCCAAGGGCAGTTAGCCTAGTACTAACCTGTGAACCTACATCAGGAGCTCTGCTTCATGTGAGTCAGAAGTTTGTTCCAGAGGAGTGGCAGTCACTGGGAGACATATTTGTCTCTCCAACATGTTCTATTATGTCACAGGCTAGGTTAAGATCTCTAGAGCGAGTGACTCTTGTGCCATTAGATTTGTATATGTAAAGCATATCCATCAAGGCAGGGTCAGGGACTGCCCTGTAGGCCAGGCACAAGTCTCCTCTCAGCAGTGTATATGATACAGAGTATAGTGACATGGCTTTTAGTCTGTCCATGTATGTCACGATTTGGAGGCCCTGTATTTTCTTGGTGAGCAACCTCTGTGGTCTCTTCAACTGCTGCAGGTATCTATTGAGGTTCATACAAAAGGGAACATTGTAGTCTATTAGTGGTCTGATGAGGATCAAGTACAGTAGGGCTATAATATCCTTAGACCTGGATGCGATGCCCTTACTTATGAGGTGCACAACCTAGAATGCTTTCCTTACCACAGAGGAAACTTAGTGGTCGAAGTTCAGATTGCTATCTACCTGTGTTCCTAGATATCACATCATGGGTTTGAACTTAGGGGAGTGATGCCAATGCTATAGTTAGCAAGGAATTTTACTGTGCCAAAGGGAATAATAGTGCACTTTTTTTGCATTTAGTTTTAGGCCACGGCTTTGGCACCAGCCATTTGTCTATGTTAGCCCTTCCTGTAGTATGTTAACTCAATCACTCCAATGGAGCTCAGGAAGTTTGCACTGAAACTTCCAATGGGCGGAGCGTAAGCCTTTTGACAGAATCAAATTATGTCTTCACATTTCAAACAAATGTTAATATCTCTGGAGCCATAGGGGTTATGAACAAAGTATGAATGGCAAACTCTTCAGCACAAACTATTTTAACAATGGTAGTATTCTTTAGGTTCTAGGTCTTAAACTGGATTTTATAAGTCGCAGTATACACAGTAACTGTTACATCTGTAATATTTTGTAAACAACTTACAATATCTCGGCAACCACTCAAGTTGCAAACATAGTGTCAGCAGAATTTTATTAGTTTAGCTGAGAGTGTTCATATTAGGCTAATGAGTTCTATGTGTGTTACTTGCTTGTTGAGATAGAAAAATGTGAAAATTATATCTATATAAATTAATATCATAAAAATAACCGTTAAAGCCTTTTTACCTGCACTAGACAGAGGTCAGATATTAATGCAGTTGAATTTGCCATTTTGTAAGCTTTGAGATGAAATCTTTTTAAACCTTATACATAGCATGGTTTTGGAATTATTGATGCAAATATGAACATGCAATATTTGACGCCTAGAGGTGTCAGTAGGAGTTAACTGCAGATACACCTGACGGTGTCACTTGGATGTAATGAGTTAACATCATTAGGGGACTCAATGTTTGCACCCAATTTGCAATCATCAGCGAACTTGGTAAGCCAAAGGCCATCTAATTTAACTGGACTTCCAAGAAATAGATTCTGAACAGTGAATGACACATTACAGAACCTTGCAGTATGCCACTGGTGACAGGTAGAGGTGGAGTCACCAACTTTGACAGTATGTGTTTTATCAGTGATCCATTTGGCTACTCATCCTCTGATGTAAGGGTTAATCCCTAACTGAGAGAGTTTTTCAATGATGCCTGAGTCAGGGATTGTGTCAAAAGCCTTGGCCAGGTCAGGATAGGTGGTATGCACTGTTTTCCTTCATACAGGGCTTTGGAAACTTTCTCAAAGAAGTCCACTAGGTTTAATAAGCATTATCTACCCTTAATGAAGGCAACTTGGGGTGAGTCTAGAGTTTCAAGGTCACCTATGTCTTTGTAGATAAGGTCCATGATGATTCTTTCCACGGCCTTGCAGATGAGACTGGTTAGACTTATGGGTCTATAGTTCCCAGGGTCTGTTGATGCCCCCTTTGAGCAAGGGGATTACTGTTGCTGTTCTCCACTATACTGAACAAAACCAGACAGAGCTGGATCCAATACCAGGTGACCAAGGCAGTTGCCTAGGGCCCACTGGCTTTGAGGGGAGGCCCTGTCATACCTCTCAACCTGGAAACATCAAAAATCTGGACAAGGCCCATGAAAAATAGGTACAAATCTGTACACTGATTAACACCTAATTTGCATACATAATTATGTAACCCCACCCACTCCAACGGAATTGTGGGATACCAACTTTCGAACGCAAATTGAACAGACAACCAAAACATGGCACCAGACCAGAGTCCCCCTACAGCCATTCCAGTGTCCTGTTACCTGGCTATTTTGCCCCATTTACCATAAACACTAATGTATGCATACTGCTTTACTTCTACAATGATTTGAATTTTATTTTTACATTTTACAGCACAACAATGCAGAAACACTAAAAGACATCATCTGGTAAACAAAGCAATACTGTGTCACAATGAAAATAGGCTTGACATTAAACTTTGCCCTTGAAACTCACATTCATTGACAGCATTGAAACCCACACCACATCCAAAGAAAATGCATCTGGCCAGTGGTGGATAAAGATTACCTTTGGGCTGTTTTCAAATCATTGGCCCCTTGCACACAAAACAAGAAACATGCATGTGTTCTTTTCTTTATACACCTTCCTGACTTTATTAAATTATATTCCTTGTATAATACAACACACATGTTAGAGCGCATTTTAAATTTATTGTTTGAACATTTTACCAGTAATCTGTACTGTAGGCAATGAAACAAAACACATGAACCAATAATGACAAATCTGCCCAATTCAGAACTTTTCCATCATAAAAGTCTGCTTCCACAATCACACCCAACTGCCTGTACTCACTGGACAACTAAATTAAACTGAATGTCCTGTGACATATCTGAACCTCCAGTACCGAGTTAAGTCCACAACTTATATTTTTCTTCAATAAATGCCAGCAATATTTTAATATACTATGTGATAATTTAGTTGTCAGGAGAATATAACCCCAAGAAATATTTTGGTTATGTAATTTGTTCTGCTAATGCTATTTTTGGCTAGCTGCAACATGTTAAGGACGGTGCAGTGGTGCAGCGGTTTGCATTGTCATCTCACAGCAAGAGGTTCTCTGGTTCAATTCTTGGCTGGGCTGCCTTCTGTGTGGAGTCTGATGTTCTCCCTGTGTTCATGTGGATTTTCTCCCTGTGTTCTGGTTTCCTCCCATGTTACAAAGACATGAGTCTGGAGCATTTCTCCTCGGGCCTCCCCTGAAAATTGGTTTGTTCCAAGTCGGACTTTCCCAGTTAACAAATGTTAAAAAAAAAATGTAACTCTGCCAAATAAGTGCTTTGCATTTATGTCATCAAAAATAAATCAAAAAGCAAAGTTATCAACAAGAACTCAGCAAGTAATGTTGTTGTTGTTGTGTCTTTCGGCTTTTCCCGGTTAGGGGTCGCCACAGCGGAACTCCGGTCCGCTAATGATTGGCAGTAGATTTTTACATGCCAAGGTGCCAGCCCATGTGAAGCATGAGACATCGTTTTAGTAGAATAACATTAAGCCAAATTATTAATGTGTAGAATCTTGAACATTAATAATTATTGAGAAACCTCTAAGATCTAGTATGAGTTGTATGATTATATATAACTGCTGGCTTACTGAAACACAGCTTAAGAAAAACTCATTCCTGTGCTGTAACTGTAATACCTGATGATCCTTCCTAGCTGTGTAAACAGGCAGCCTCTCTCTCTCTCATGTTCATACACTACTTCATCCATCTGAGTTCTGTTCATATTGTAGCTTCTGTCTTCTTGTGTTCACAGTTATCATGTTAGATATATAATAAGTTGTAATAAGTAATTTATTTCACACTGAAGACACTTTAGGTAAATATGTAGCAATGCTGTTTCAGGAAGGAGCCCAGTCTTGTTTGAGCAAAATACACTATGCACTGCCTCCCTGTTCTATATGCATGTGCTGTGGAAATATTCTGATGCTAAAACATGAAAAATCTTTATGAAGTCAGCAGAGCATGAGGTAGCTTAAAGGTTCAATATCATTCTCATGTCATGCGGGTTAATGAGAATTAAACTAAATGACACTATGTTTATTAATGGCTGTGTCCAAAACAAGCTTAAGGATAAGCAAGCACCACCATGAGGCTTAACAACTAGTCAAAGAACTATTTTCCCAGTGAGTGGAAACAAAAATCCTAAAGCTGCAGGGAAACATTGATGATAAGCACTTTTCACCTAAACAATGAGTTGCTTCAGTATTTAAAAGTATCAGATCACTGTCATAATTTATGTGTAGATGTGTGTGTGAGTGCCTGTTCATTTCTACATGCAGGCATGAAGATGCATGTGAGTTTGCATTTGTATGATATCCAGAGCTTAATCATGCTTTAGATTGATATCTGAGTAGGCAGGGTCCTAAACTTGATTATGCAAGTAATAAAAATGAATGTGTAAATGAATGAATGAATTTGAAAACTCAGAAAACTTGATCTCCATTGCCAAAATCTTTCAAAGGCTCCCTACTGCAGTTTTGGGACTTGTAAGTGCAAGTTGCAGAATTACAAAACAGAAGTACAAAAATATGGCAACAGCAAATGTTCAATGTCACTGTCCTCCTTTGATTTTTTTTTTTTTTGCAGAATGGCCAAGCCCCCTTGCAGGCTCCACATGACAGGCATAACCTGTATAACTCTGATCATACACACACACACACACACACACACACACACACACACACACACACACACAGACACACACACACACACACACACACACACACACACACACACACACACACACACACACACACACTCTCTCTCTCTCTCTCTCTGGTAACCTTACCCTGAGTAGTGCTCGGCCTCTTCTGTTCCTCATGTTGCTATTGCCGCCATTAATCCTGGCTCCGTTTCAGGGCTCGCTGTATTCCCGCCTGCTGCTGCCATTAATCCCGGCTCTGTGGGCTCACTGTATCCATTCCCTGGCCCTCTTCTGTCTGTCCCCCATGCTGCTGCTGCCATTAATCCTGGCTCTGTCCGCCTCTTCTGTTCTTCAGCTTCGCGGCTTGCAATTCCTGCTGTTAACTTAACCGCCAGCCAGCCGGAAATTATGATGCGAGCTCCTTGAGCTCATTTCTGACTGGCTGGTAGCCTGACGGCGCTGACATCATTGCGCACGTGATGACGTCAGCTCCGACAGCGGGATATTTTAAAAATTTAGAAAACCAAAAGAAGCAAAATCAGAAATGAAGGGGTGCCACTCGGGAATTGTGGCACCCCTTCATTTGGACCCCAAAACTCGGTAAAAACCGAGTAATTCAGAACGGTTGGGAGGTCTGGGCCCTGCTGGCTGGGAGGGGACCTACTTGTTGAGGGACTGTAATACTTACTTTTTTAAATTACAAAATATGTGTTTTTGAAGGCGTTCTTCTCTGCATAAAATCACACACAACTGTTGCTTTTGTGCGACAACAATTCCACACTTGGAATTAATGGTTCCTTTCATGTACTGCTTCCACAGAATGCACGGAAACACACTCTTGGATGGATTTCTATAAAATGAGGCTTCTTCATCAAGTAAGGTTTTAGTGTGTGTGTGAAATGTCCCAAATAGGGATAACTTGTGGTTAATTAATTTGTTCAGGCTCAATCCCTGTACTTTAGGTAGGGAAAGCAATAACCTGAATCCTTTACCCCAACCCACCAATATGTTAAAAAACTTGAGTTTCAAGGATTTGAGTGCATAGCTCTCAACTGTCCAGATTTTCACAGAATTTTCAGATTTTTGCCTCAGATTTTAGGTCTGTTCCTTATAAAACATGTGGATTCCGGCAAATCAGTGAGGACTGAATTCATTAAATAATGACAGCCATTCAAGTTTCAGTCTTCATACCCTTCAGAAAATGTATGGTAACACAAAACCTTTTCTTCTAGCAGCTTTCTAAGATTATACAAGCAATATTTAAAATTTGTCCCTAGTTTTGGGCCTTTGTCCCCCCATTAATTTTGGCTTTGTCCAGATTTGTTGTGCCACAAGGTTGAGAGATATGGTTGAGTGTCAACTGCAATTTACAAGAAATTATGTATCAATTGCATTTTATAAGGAAATGAGAGCTTCAAGGGAAAATAATTTTAGTGCTACTCATGCTAAGTCTGTTTACTTTATGCACCTGTTGTTTAGCAAATGGTATCACTATGGTGCTAAAGATTTTGAAAGCATTGTTAGTAGCACAATAGGTAGTATACTTGCTTTTGATGCAGAGGGTATGGGTTCTACTCCCAGAGAATGTAGATGGGGTGCTGCAGTCCTGAGTATGTCTTCTTTTGGAGGAGATGCCTAGTAACTATGAACTTGTTGTCAGTTTGCCATCTATTCTCTATTGCAATATTACCAGCATACCATTTATTAAATGTAACATAAGCAATTTATTCTTCAAGGACAGCAGGCACTGAATTTGTAGATGAAACACTGAAATATAAAGTTGCTTGCTAGCAGCAACCTCTTCATTAGTTACAGATCTCTAATGCGGAATTATTCAGATTACATTTACTCTTGTAGAGATTGTGCATATTGACTGATATTGGTGGATTGTAAAGACAGATGTTTGAGTTGACTTTTATTGATGACATTTTCTGAATTTGGCAGTTTTATCATTATTAGTTCATACATTTTGTTTCATTGCTTACTGGAAAAATGTTCAACATTGAAAATGTAAAATACACTCTAATGAGTGGCACTGTATTATAAAAGGAATATAATTTAATACAATCAGGAAGGTGAATCAAAGAACACCTGCATGTATGCATGGTCTTAAAAATGTGTGCAAGGGGCCTATAATTTGCAAACAGCCCAAAAGTAAAATGTATCTGCCACTGGTCTGATGCATTTTCTTTGAATGTAGGCTTCAATCGTGTTTCGATGAATGTGAGTTTCAAGGGCAGAGACATTTTAATGCTAAGTCTGTTTTCATTGTGAGACTGTATTGCTTTCTTTAGCAAATGTCTATCAGTGTTTGTGCTATAAATTTGAAATTAAAGTTTTAAATTAAATCCAAATAATCATTGTAGAAGTAAAGCAGAAAACAGTATGCACACTGAGAGGTTTGAAGTGTTTATGGTAACTGGGGAGAAATAGCCAAGTAATGGGACTCTGGAATGGCTGCAAGGGGTGTATGGGGGCCCCAATCCATTACCCTGCCTAGGGCCCCATTTGACAATGATCTGTCTCTGAAGCCTGTTCTCAGGTTATGGTTAAATACATCACTAAGTTGGTCTGCTTGGTCCTGTTTTAGCTTGCTTAATAAGCATTCTGAGATGTTATCTGGTCCCACTGAGGCCCATGTTTTTGGCACAGATATGCACTGATCTCTAGAGATAGTAGACAGAGGACTGGTGTTGAGGTATGACTGGTGGGGCAAGAGGGGTGCTGTTTGCACCAAATCTGTCAGCTAGCAGGTTGGCGATTTCCTCCTGTGCAGTATGAATGGTACCATCTATTACCAATTCTGCACAAATCTGGGTATTCCCTTTTAGGTTTCAGACCTAATTAAAGAATACCTTATGATTATCCTTAGCTAGGAATGCTATTTTAGCTTCATACTTAGCTTTAAATTTTTCAGGGGATTTCTGATTTGCTTACTCAAACTGAGGAGGGAATTTTTCCTCTGCTGAGTCAGTTCCCTCTTATTCTTAGACATTGGTTTCTTTTTCTTGTTATATAACCTGTTTATACTTGTGGTCCACCAGGATGGCTTGTTTCTTTGGGAGGACATAGTTTTGATCTTGTCAGGTACAGCTGAGTCTGTACAGCTGTTTAAGTGCTTGTACAGGGCATCTGAGTATATCTCTGCATAACAGTCATTGTTGTCTGTGAGTGTGGGGGGTATAAAACTTGTTATACCATCGATTAGTAGTCTGAAGATAGCTTTGGAAAGGTTCTTCAGTTTTTTTGCTCCTGCGAGGATGTCAGGTCCAGTGGGGTTGGGAGGATGGCCTAATGGTTAAGGTATTTGCCTTACAAACACAAGGTACACGGTTTGAGTCTCAAAAGGGATAATTGGCTAGGCTTAAAATGGCTCGCAAGGGCAGTTAGCCTAGTACTAACCTATGAACTATGAACTAGTAGTTACTTCAAACGAGATAGTTTTATTGTCCAACCTTACCAGGGAAGGTATCACATGGGGGAAGTGCAGTGGCTCCCCATGTTGGTGAGTACTATGTCTAGGACATTTAAGCCCCTTTTGGGGGATGCAGACTATGTGTTCCAGAGCCTTTGTGAAGGTTGCCAGTGCAGCTAGCTAGAATTTTGTAAGTAATTCTATGTCATATGTGAATAGTAATATGATTTGTATGCTTGTCCTACAAATGTACGAAAACTGTATGTTAGGTGCTAAGCTTCAAGAATGTAACCACAGTGTCCCCGACTGGAAAAGAACAGAGTTAACTTGCAAAACTCTAAGAAAATAATTTGACAAGGAAAGAGTTTTACAGTTGTGTTTACCACAGCTAGAAGACAGAATGTCTGCAGCTAGAAATTCTTTATATTGTCTGGAAACAGAAATAATTACAGGTTTCAAAGGTAAAAGTGTGTAACTGTTTTACAACTTCCAGTTTCAGGAAAGCTTCTAAGAGATAAGTGTCAGCTTCTAAGAAATAAGTATGCTTGACACTGAAGTGCTAACTTTTAGGTTTCTCTTGGCCTGGAAACTAAAGGCAGAGATGACAAGAATTATGTAACCTGGGATAACCCAGCAGAAATGTTTGATAGTAACTTAAGAACTATCTCTCAGAGAAATTCTTTGCATTTGTATTTGTCTCTGGACCTAAAAACATCCATTCAGCACTTGTATTTGCCTTGCTAATAGTAAGTACTAGATTACAGCATCTCTCTTAGAGATATATAAGAATATAGCAAGATTAGTCTAGATGTTTTCTGCATTTATGTGAGACTGTCCTGCATGTTGTTTTAAAATATTTCCTGTGATTCTGAACTCTGTTGTCACTGCGTTGAGTTATTGAGTATTGTCTTGTGCTTTTATAATTTATTATTAAATCTATTTAAACCTTTTAATTGTGGCTGGTTTGTTTAGAGATATTTAAGCTCTTAGAGTACTTGCATGTATTTGGTGACACTGTATAGGCCACTCTTAAATATCCTTATTCTTGGACACACTTACCATTTGGATAATAGTAACATTACATGGTAGAATTGGTTTCCCTTTGTAAGGGCCTTATAGTAGCTGATAAGTAGTGGTTGGTGGCAGCAGGTACTACCTTATAGTCTGGGCAAAAAGGGACATAGCTAGTGAACCTGTGCCAACTTTCCCCAGGAGTATCTGTGTGTTGGTTTGTATATAAATCAAATCTCAACATGTGTGTGTGTGTGTCTGTGTGTGTGTGTGTGTGTGTGTGTGTGTGTGTGTGTGTGTGTGTGTGTGTGTGTAGTACTTGGGCAGGGACACAAAGCACTGGTTGGACAGAGAGGGTGCTGGAGGTTTTGGCTTCACCACTCGTCTGTGATATTAACTCTATAGATGTGCCAGTGGCGAGTCTTATTGGGGAAATGGATAAAGAGAGGGAAACCAGCTCCAGACTTACTGTGATCTCTGTGTCCTCTTAAGGGAAATTGTACTTTACTGTGTGTGTGTGTGTGTGTGTGTGTGTGTATGTGTGTGTGTGTGTGTGTGTACTTGTTACCTTCCTAATGTGCATGCCCCTCACTGGTGCTAGTGGTGAGGATTGAGGCTCCTTGATTACTAGGCCAGTGCAGGGGCATCACAGAAGGATAGTTGAAATCACACATAACTAAGGTGTTGGGGCATATGGAGAGTGACTCCAGTAAGTCCAGGTAGATGGCGTGCTTTTTCTGGTTCATGATGGAGGACCTATAGCTAACAATGATATGGTAGGGTATTTTGCCTAGAGTTAATTGGACATGGAGTAATTTAACAGAGTCATTCTCAAGGTGTACTTGGCATTAATGAAGATGGATACCCTCCACCTCTGGTTCTTTCACACTCATTTTTGAGGTCTGAATGTGTGGAAGGCATTGTAGCCTTGCATGGCTTGGGTGCTTTCCACAGTCTTGAAATATGTCTCAGTGACTGCACAGACTTCATTATCTTCCAAGGTGAGGAGTGCTTCCAGGGAGGCAGCTTCATGTTTAGACTTCTAGCATTAAGCAGCAGAACCATGAGTTTGCCTTAGGTGGGTTTTATGTCATAAATTTTGTTGTTTTGACATTGCCTAAAAAAGGCACTATGGCAGAGCGGTTGCCTTTGCCAGTATCTGAAAGCCTAGAGGAGACAGGTGCAGACCATCTCTGGCAAAGCAGCTTGGCCTGTTGACCATGTCATCCCAGACTGACAGATACTGGATCCCCCTGGCCTGACACCAGAAGCTAAGCAAATTGTTGAAGTCGATCATTTTTTGTTTATACTGTGGCATCATCCTGGTAGAGGGTAGAATGGCACTTAGAGCTAGGGTCATACCTGCCTCGGACACATAACTGAGAGTTCAGTTATGTCTCTCTTCATATAGTCCAGAGAGGTATGTCTCAAGTCATTCACCCCAACATGAGCTATGACTGAGTCATAACGGTACTTGTTGAGTGACTTCAGTGCATGCATGATCTGATGGATCCTGACACCTGACAGGCAGCTGACTGTGACCTTCTTCTTGTCCAGCCTAGTGAGGGGAACATCTGTGTGGCCCACTGTGGAGTCACCTATGACCAGGACATTTGGTTTAGAGGTGTTTTGCCTTAAGAGATTATTTGTTGAGACACATTTGTATGTGTTGTTATGTATAGTTGTTTCTATTTGCATAACAGTGTGTGCACTTTGTTTATGTTTGGGAGGTCTCTGAAATTTTGGTAGACTCCTAGTGAGTACCTCCGCATATGTGGGATTATGTGTTGTGTCTTTAGTTGTGTGAGAGGTTAAGAGCATGCACTGATAACCTGCTTGGTATCTAGTTTGTTGTCACATGAGAGAAGTGATTCCAATTTCATAGTGTACTTGCATCTCTCACATAGAGTATTTGTTTGCTGTGGGAGTAAATGGTTGCCAGTATACATGACGCAATTACCACATTGCCTCAGTATACCCATGTCAATCAAGCTGGCTGGAAAAATGATGGGGAAACTGTCTGTCCATTATCGCAGGTTTTTACTGTATGAACTATTATGGAAATGATAGGCTAGATTGACCAGTTTTATTGCTAGAAATATTAAGGGTTGTGAAATTGAGGGTTGTGAATGATAGGTGTGATAATGCTGTGCAGTGCAGAGCTAAGTTGCCTTTAGTACAACAGAGCAGCTTGTGAGGGTTCCACTGACAGTTGTCTAGGGAAAAGTTGTGTTTCAAAGTGTTTGCTTCTATACAGGGCACTGTTAACCCCCATTGCATGATGCATAGCAACAAGCAAATGCGAGGCTTAAATACAGGTGAAACTAAACAGTTTTAAGCTAATCTGCCAATAGGAAAGTACACAATGAACCTTCCTCCAGCAATACCCAGCTCAGACAAGTCTGGATCCACACTCTTTTGCCACTCAATATTTTTAATATCTTAAATGTATTCAGCCCTGGCCAAATTTCCCCTAGTAAGTATGAATAACACCTTGAATCTCCCCTGAAAAAGAATGCATAGGCCTAATGGGACTAACGTGGTTATTAAAGTGTGAGTAAACATTACATATTTTTAAATTCATTCATATATATATATATATATATATATATATATATATATATATACACACACACACACACACACACACACACACACACACACACACACACACACACACACACACACACACACACACTCACATATTAATTTCATTGACAGTCATTAAAGTCGACACTTGTTTTATTGACACATTTTGGTAGATAAAAAAGATGGTTAACAGGTGTGCAAAATAGCACAATCCATTGAGCTGGGGACAATGCCCTCTTCCATGCATTGCGCAATCACATAGTTAGCCTATATAACTAGTAGGGGTGTAGGGGTACAGTGCCCCACAGCTGGATGCAAGGTGTCTTTCCCCTTACAAAAAATAGTCTATTTTTTTCACACTCTAGGGTTTTGTCTGAAAGCATGCACAAGAACATGCCATTGCTTTTGTTTTCAATTATTTTGTATTGACATTAGCAACATTGACATTTGGATGTTTCTTTACCTTTTCATGCTTATCTAAGCTGATGTTGCTTTTAGTTCCTTCAATAGCTTTTTTATGTTAAGCATGTTTTGAGGAGTTTTGTTTTGTTATACAGTTTAAGATGTTTTTTTCATTTATTATATATATTTTTTTGATTTATACATGTGGACCACTATGCTGGATTACTTTAAAACTTCCCATTTTGTTTGGATCTGGTAAGGATGGCCAGGTCAATGCATTTATCTAGATGCACATTGAGTTTGTAACCAATTGCTGTTGCAGAATCTTCAGTAATATAGAAACGCTTGAATTTTAAATCTTAATTTTAGAATCTTAAAAGGTTTGTATATTTAATATCTCTGAATTTTGTGATGTTTGCATCTAATTATTGGAAATTTCAGAGGAAAATATTATCAGTCTGTACTGGATTTAACTGGATAAGAAATTATCAGGGGGATACTTGATATTGATGACATGTTGGTAAGGACAAGGTCAAGAATATCATGTCATCTGGTAGGTACTTGAGAATTTGGTCCAGGGAGTATTTGTTTATAAAACCAAGGAATTTTAAGGTGTGACTTACAGTTGAGTTATAGGTATCCAGTTTATCACCAGGTAGTTAAAGTCACTTAGGATTATGGAATTCTTTTTTATTAGGAGTTCATCCAGTATATTTAGGATCCTAGCATGGTTTTCTGGAATTATAAGGGGGGGGGTTCCCATAACATGCTGCAATATGATCGTTGCATCTGTTTACTGTACTTAGATCTCAGTCAGTTCAGTGCCTAAGTCTCTAGGGACCTGCCTAGAAAGGATGTGATCCCTAAAAATATGGATACTCCACCAGAGTTACCACTGAGCTGAAAAGACTGGTAAACACAAAACTCTGGAATGGAGAGGGTGCTTTCTGTACTTTTAAACCAATTTTCTGCAGTAACAGACTTGTACATTCTCCAAATTCAGCAGGGCCTCAAGATCAGGCAATTTGTTATTTAGACTCATGGTGTTCAGCAGAGCCCCTTATGTACTCTGGTGCTTGGTTTGTTTTGGTTAGGCTGGGAGATCCACTAGAAGGACTCTTCCTAAAAAAGTAAACTGTCCAAAATCTTCCCCTCCTTGTCCACAGGAGAAGGGATGGATAGTACTAGGAGCTTGTTTCTCTGCTGGCAAAGATGTTGAGATTGTTGCAGGGTCAGAACTAAGGTGAGAAGATAGGTACTTGTTAGTTTGAGAAATTATGTAAAGCTTGTCTGCTTTTTTTGGGGACTGAAGGTCGCGAATCATGGTTGTTACGGGCAACATTATAGATATTCTCAGAGGCTGGCACTAGCGGAGAAATAGGCATAGAATGAGGCATATCCACTTGTAACTTATCATAATATCTCTTCAGTTCAGGGGGATTCCCCCATTTGTTTGGGTAAAGACATCTCATTCATTCTGGCCATAATCTGAGAAAAAGACATTTCCTCCAAAGGAGGTTGTGAGAAACAAGCTTCTTCAGCATCAGATATTTGGTCTTGAGAATTTATAGGAGATGAAGCCTTGTCTCTGTTAATGTCAGAATCATCTGACATGTCTTCCTCAGGAATGCTTTTACTGACCTGATTTACAGGTAAAATATCTTGGCACCAAGATTAACCATCTGTAACAATTTTTTTTTACCTAAGGTAAGAAAATCATCTTTTCTTATAGAAACCATGTTTTCTGATTTACAATGTTTTACCTTTTTTTTTCACATAGGTGTCACTACTGACCAGCTAAGATAAGGAACATTTGCCCATCAAGTGGTTTCTTCCCACAGCCATATCCATCAGCAGCATCCCCAGTGATGTCTCCATGCCTCATTAAAGATGGTTATGCCATGTCTGTTTCAAACACTGGAACATCTAAAGAGGATGTGGCTGACCCCCAAGTTCATGGTGGCTGAAAGGACTACACCTTGAAGAAACTGGAGAGGTAAATGAGTGCTCTGTGGAATTACTGCTGGCCACTGCGAAGTCACCTACCATCAGTTGAGGTGAAGCCTGAGGCCATGGAGTTGGCAAGGGCTCTTTGGTAAGCTTTTTTCTTCTTTATGGGAACTACAGATGTTGGACCAGCAGGTGTTTGGTAAGTATCCACGATGTGACCAAGGAGGATGCTTTGGATGTAGTAAGAAAGACTGGAGCAAGTAGTTTGAAAGATAAGTTGTCATATTGTTTTCTAAGACAGCACTCCTATACTTTCACACACACATAAGTCCCAAAAAGCTTGTAATGCATAAACAGCTCTCTAAATTCATACCAGAAATTCCTTTAAGTAAATTTAGTCTGACAGAAAAAATGTCAGGTAAGTTGTGACAGTGTTAGCACAAACACTGCATAAGCATTAATATTATCTGCCCAAGTAAAACACTTCCACCTTTCTTTAAATAACAAAAAGTTTACATAAGCATTTCAGAAAGTAATTACAATTTCTATGTGGAAGGGTTTCTCAAAGGGTTACATATCTACCAGAAATGAGCTGAAATGCTATTTGCTACTCTTGTGAGCCATCTAAGCTGCTTCTTTATAAGAAAGTACTCAAGATTTTACACTCTGATTGTTGACTTTTCCTCATCAGGCCAGTCAGAGTGGATGTGTGGGAGGGAGCCAGAATTTTTGGAAGCTGACCGGTTGTTGTGTCTTGGCAAGATACAACTCATATAGCTTAAAGGCCACTGCAGAAGTTGGAATGATGAACAGTGGGACTTCCACCAAATGCCCCAGAGACTATGATAATTCTGAAACTAGTGCCTCTAGTCCCCCCTTTTCACAGTTTCATAAAGCAATCCCTGAGCAGTGGCTGAAACTCCATTAGCTTTAGCCTTGTGTAACAAAATAGGCTATCACCACAAAGTCAAAAGGCTTTAGTCACCATGAATTTTAGGACTTTGGTTTTCAAAATCCAAGTCTTAGAAAAGGAAAGAGGAAAATATATTTTTTAACTTTTGTAATTAGTTAACACAACTTCATGCTCACAGCATATAAGCATATATAATGTTGATTTATTTTTCTCTTAATTTGACTGAATTTGTCAGAGTTTATTAATTAAACAAGTACAAACATAAGCCCCATTATGAAAACACTACTACTACAAACAAACTACTTTCTGTGTTTCTTTTCCATCATTCTAATGTCTGCTGTGCAAATAGATAAATGCTAGCATGAACTATTGTGTTAAATCTAGCTTTATCCAGACCCTTACCTGTTAATATTAAAATTCCTTAGCTTGTAGAGATGACATGATCCACACTGAATTTTCTTATATTTTTGCCATTTATTGCAGTTTAACTGCATCTTTCTGCAATCTATAAGAGCATAACATTTTTTCTAACCCAGCCTTGTCACATGCATCTGTTTAATTAGAGGTTAGACACTTGCAGCTACTAGGGGTGGATTTACTCACACATTAACCTTATATTAGCAGCAGTAATAAAGCAAATGCTGGAGCTCTGTGGGGTATAACAAATAAGCACCTGTCTGGCCAGCTACCTGTTGATTTGCCTTCAATTATTCATTGGGTAGTCATTCAACCTCATTGTTATGCACTTAATTATTTATTTTTGGCTCGACATTTCTCAAACTATTAAAACTGAATGAATTATGGTTGTAGTCAGAGAGACAGACAGAGAGCAGTGACAGCAAATCTGAGATTTGTCTTAAATAACACTGCCATTGTTCTTACTGTGACTGCTGATAACCCCTAGCACACATTCTATCTAAAAAAGGATAAGAATGCTTTTTAGTGTTTTCTGAATTTCAAGTTAACATATCCGTAAACAGACTTACTTAAATTCATATTTTGATAGGCCTCCCCTCATGAAAAACTTAATTCTTAGTCTGTTTATATGCAGTAATATAATGTAACCAAATCTGATTGTAAAAAAGCTTAACAGCATCAAGTGACACCTATGTTTGGTGCGTCCTAAAAGGACACTGGCCAGATGCAGATAACGCCTGTATGACCTTGGTGGAGCATGCTTGTTTGTTGTGATCTACCTACTAGGCAGCTTCATTTGCAGATGGATTAGCAATATATCTATCATAGCTAATTAAACAAGGTGGTATTTACATTAATTATAGTACTGTTGTTCTTTTTATTATCACACTAAATTCTGTATTTCTTTTAATTTATTCAGCCTTTGACTACATTCTTATCTGCATATTTACTAAATGTTATTACATTTTTATACATTATGACTTTTCATCCCATCTATCTCCTTCCTTCTACAATTGTAATTATTCCAGTCCTCCGTGTGGATTCTCAGTTTAAGTATGAGTAATTCTTAATATCCTTTGATTTTTGTAAAAATTATGCATAAATTTACTTAATCATTTAATGAAAATGACACTGAAAACTTATATAACTGATGTAAGTATGCTGTCTCTCCTGACTTGCCAAGTTTATTTGTTTTTCCCTTTTTTTGCAGATTCTGATGATATCCTGGTATCAGTTCATTTCTAGTTTGGTTTTCTTTAGTATCACATATTACCTGATGATACATTAGGAATGCTTACTCCACAAGGTCTGTTTTTTTTCAGTCTATTTCATAAGTTTTAGATCCTAATCAAGCACAGGCTTTTTTTTTTCTTTTTCTCCACCCTTCATTAGAATTTCTTTATGCCAGGCCGTTGCATTTGTGAATTTTCTGTTTTAAGTCTGTTATCTCTTAATGCACACTGCTCTGGTCATAGATCATCCTTCATTTAAAATAATACATTATGTCTTCCTTGAGCCATTCATCTATGTCTAATGGCTTTCAAAGATTTCTCTTTTAGAAAGATGGTACTTACCTGATCTTCGTGCCTTCCCTTGAAGTTGGTAACATTTCTGTGATACCCTCCCACTTTGTAAGCTGCCCTAGCCATGCTTTACATTCCTTCTTCTTCAGAATGTCCACAGTTTTTTATTGTCTTGCTCTGAATTGCCTGTATGCTAAATCCTTGCAATAATGAGGCTTAACAAAATACTCCAGATGGTGATATATCAAATATCATTACTGAGGGAAAATAATCTCTTGTTTGTTACTGTAATGTTTCTTCATATACATTGTGTATTCTATTAGACTTTTCTGCTCTATTACACTGAACCATTTTGTATGACTACACCAGGCCCCTTAATTATTTTACTGGTGCAGGTGTTTTCTCTTCAGCTGTATGTTCATGTCCTACAATTTTGCCTCATTAATGCATTCTTTCTAAATTGAGCTTAAGTTTCCATGTCTTACACCTTACATTCATACTAGTGTGTGTGTGTGTGTGTGTGTGTGTGTGTGTGTGTGTGTGTGTGTGTGTGTGTGTGTGTGTGTGTGTGTGTGTGTGTGTGTGTCACTTTTTTTTAAATCTTTTCTGTCCCTTATAAACACACCAAGAAAGACATGCACCTCAGCTAATCTGCAGTATCCAACCTATCACAATCTTTTCATATGAGTGGTATCCCTTTTCTACAAAAATGTATATTCTTTGGCTAGGCAGTGTTTTACCCATGCTATCCCCACATTACCAATTATGAGGCTAATTTGTTCACACACCTAATGAATGGTTCATCAAAACATCATAATATATTCTTAGAAAGCCTTGTCCTCACTACTCCTGTTATATAATATCTTGCTTACGTGATATAAGACTTGAACAGATTTGCCTTACTTGATAATATGATGTCTCGCCATTCAGGGGCAGTAATTCATTGGAAGAGGGAGAATGATGACATATGTAAAGGGTGGAGATAAGTGACACCCCCAAAAAACAATTAACAGGTAAGTGCATTCACTGATTTCACTGATTTTGGTGTTTTTTTTAGCCTGACTCTGGGACCAACAGGCTCCCCTCACTGTGCATGCATAATGCAGCCCATTTTCTCCCCTAGAAGGCGAGAGAGTTATGGTCCATTAATTCATCCTAGGAGCAAAATCCAAATATTTGAAAACACAGGCATCACCCTATCCAAAGTTGGGGGGGGGGGTCTTCTAATCATCCTGTTGCCTTTACTCCCAGTGTGCATCCTGGTGCCACAAGCCTGACCATCCCCCTTGAGCCAGTGCTCCCAAAGAATTTCCAAGACCTGTAGAAGGGAAAAAGAACAAATGCCTGAGGCAGGAACCCATACTTTCCTCCAAACAAAGCTGACCCAGCAGAGCTGTGTCACTCCTCCCTTCCCTCAATACAGCTTCATTAGGTGCCTGAGCCCTATTCGATCTCAGATCTCCTTAGTCATAATCAGGGCTTTTTCCCTCAAATTTATGGAGCTGATAACATTCACCGCTGTTAAAAGATTACTTGGTGGCTACAGATGCTTAATTCTAGAAATGCTCCAAAGGTGACGAAATGAAGACTTCCCAGTAACTGATACTTATTCCTTTAGTTCCAGCATTCGGTCAACATGCGCCCTCAGATTCTTTGCTTAGGACACAGACTCCAACAAGTTTCTCCAATACTGCATAATAAGACATAATCACAGTGGATGGACTTAGTGTGGTGTGGATGACCATAGCCAGGCTGATTTTATGATAACCATGTTTATTTAATAAGTAATATCTTCCATGCAAGCCTCTACTGAAGCAAAGTTAGGTGCACACTATTGAGATAACTATGGATGCAAATGCATGTCATCTATAAAGCATTGATATATTAGTCATCTCCTTTAAATGACCTTGTTTAATAATAGCATGTACACCAAGAACAAAAGATGAGCCAAGTTTCCATTTTGTTAAGCTACACCAATTGGTAGGTGAGTCTCTGAGGATTTTAAAGCAAAGTCCAACTGTTAATGATATTCTGAGCAGTAAAAAGCATATAACTGTAGAGCTGTGGAAGATGGCTCACCATGTTACCTACACTGAGAGAGATGATATAGCGAACTTATCGGCCAATAAATTTAGTGCTAACTTTACCCCTCTCTCTCCCCTCCATCTGTACCTCAAGATATACCTGACACTGTTTTGCCTCCAACTATCAAACAAGACCAAGTCCTAAAAGTGCTATCAAAATCTAAAAATACTGCATTGACAATATTTCTGGATGCATCTTAAATAGCATGAAGCCTGATTTAGCTATACCCCTAACAACACTGTTCAATCTTAGCCTCCATAGAGGTTTTGCACCAAGTGAATGGAGAACAGCTATAGTCATTCTCCTGCATAATTGAGGACCTTCCACAGACCCAGGCAATTACATACCCAAAAGTCTGACCAGCCTTATAAAAAAAAGTTATGGAAAGACTTATCATGGAATTAATCAATCAGGACATAGGGAACCTCCGAACAATGGATACCTCTCAGTTTGGATTCATCAATGGCAGGTCATGCTTACTCAGCCTAATGGATTTTTTTGAAAATATTACCAAAGAAACAGATAAAGGAAAAATGGTACACAGTGCATACCTCAACCTGGCCAAAGCCTTTGGCACAATTCCCACTCCGGCATAGTAGAAAACCTAAATATCTGGGAATAAACCCCATGTCACCTGATGAATTGCCAACCATCTCACAGATAGGATGTATATAATCAAAATAGGGTATGTTACCTCCACAAAGAGACCATTTACTAATGGAGATCCCCAGTGTTGTGTTGGGACCTCTCCTGTTTGGCATCTACTTTCTGAAGTAAAAGCCAATACCAAAGGCTTATGGCTGACTAAGTCTGCAGATGCCTGCAAGTTAGAAGCAGTCATTGAATCCCCAAATGACTTAGTCATCCTGCAGGAAGGTTTGTCCCAAATAAATAACTGGTGCTAAAATCAGGGACTCAGACTAAATGCCACAAAATGCATTATTGCATCCTTTGGGAAGTCATATATCCCAGGGAACTACCACAGCGAACAATACATTCCCTAAGAATTAACATAGTCATTTGGGATTTGGCAACTTATGTGGGCAGTGACCTAATTTTTGACCAACATGTCTATTGTTGTAAGAAAGTCTTTCTATATTGCACAGCTTATAAACAAAGGGATTGTGTCTAGATTTATGGATCTCGTTGTGCCCCTTTACTCAGCCCACATTAGGCCAGTGATTGCATATAATATCCCCGTTGGTATGTACTTGTCCAGACACATACAACAACTAGAATGGCCACAAAAACACCTTACCAAAAAGATACAAGGTTTAAACAACATGTCATATGTGAACCAACTCCAAGCTCTGATACTATACTCAGCATCCTACAGACTACTAAGAGGTGCCCTCTGTCTGACATACAAGGCATCTTCTGATCCATTACTGATAAATGTACTGCACGTCAGCAAGCCAAATGACATCAGAAATACTCAGTCCAAAGATGTAAACCTCTTTTGCATAATGGTTTGGAGGGACAGGTGTATGTCACAGAGGATACTGCTGATGTGAAACAGACTCCCCATCCACATAAAACAAAGTTCATCCCTGTCCATATCTAAATTCAACATAGATCTATGGATGGGAAACAGAAAATGTACCCCAGGACTGCCCCCTGTACTAATGATGGACAGAGACAGCTCGTAAATAAATTATCCCATGTGTGCGTCCCCTCAAATTATATGTGGTATGACCCAAATATAACTATTGACCATGAGATGGGTCACAAAAATGGAAACTGGCTAGGTTCAATATGGCCTGCAAGGGTAGCTAGCCTAGTACTTATATATGAATATACAGGAGTGAAGGTACTTGATCAGGATTCCATGATCCACTCTGCCAAATGCTGAAATGAGATCAAGATGGACCTGGATGAAATATAATTCTTCATCCTCCTCCATTAAGAGACCCTTTACTGGCTAATTAGCAGCTGATTATTGCTGCATCTGGATCAAACATTAGAGTGACTTCATCTCAAAAGAAGAAGGGGCAGATTTGCAACTCCAACTGCACATAGACTGCTTTCTCAATGATAGCTCAGATAAATGGAAGGTTATTGCTAGGTCAGCAATTTTCCAGATCACAAGGATCTAAAGAGGGCATTTTAAGGAAAAGGGTAATATTAACTCTTTAAACTAGATAGGAAACCTTTTATTCTTAGAGATGGGCCACTTATCTGCAAATAACTGTACCCAAAACTTCAAAGAAAGATATCACAGCTCTAGTTGGCCTAAGGTCTTGTTTATTACAATTTGATGACTGATCTGGTCAGCTGACCATTTTCATTCACAATGCAGGCTTGTGGAACAGTACACATCAGAGCTCATGAAACAGTACACAACAGAAGACAATAAAAGTTACATGTTCATTATTTTCTACGGTATGTAAGACACCATTAATCATTATTTTGACAATTATGATCATCAGTACAGTGGATAGAATATCAAGACAGAATACGACAAGAATAAGATAAATAATGCAGAGTTATGAATCTGAGACCTGTGGTGTATTAGTTGTTAACCATCATCTTTAAAGGAATCGCAAGAAATTCTGAGAGAAGATGCTTTTTTAAGTACTTTCTAGAAATCTGTAATGGTATCTTTTTTTGTGGATTCTGTAAGTCAGTTTAAACTGTATTCTAAGTTTAAAGGCATCAAATTAAAACATATAGCTACAAAAACTAGCAGAACTAATGAGTATGTATCTCATTGTACAGTTCAGTTGCCCTTGATATCTCAGAGTTCCAACTTGCAATATGACCACCAATTCAAGACAGATTTGTATACCATCATCAGTAATGAAAGACTAGACTAAATTGATTAAGGTATGCTCCTATTTGGTGGTTAAAGTTTTATATTGCTTTATATCACCTTGAGACTCCCTCATACAACAGTACAGAGACATATAATTTCCCCAAAACATAGATAGATAATGAAACTTGCTTTTGGACATGCCTTTTACAATCTGAAACTAACCAACACATCCCTGTCTTCTGTCTGGTTTTGGTTAGTTTGTTGTTATGTCAATAAACAAATGTAACATTAGAAAGAAATGTTAAGAAAACGGTCAATTAACAGTGGTGTGCTATAGGGTTCAATGCTAAGGTCTTTAGTAGTTACATATTAATATAAATTCTAACACCACAGTTGCTGAACAAGTTTCATTGACATGTTAACAATATCAACACTGGTACAGACTTCTCAGACAGGGAATCAGTCATCTGTATACCTTCACAAACTTCCAAGATAGGTAGACTGGTAGAGAATTACATTCAGAAATTCAATGCAAAGAAGGATGAACACAGGATAGCAGCAGATTTCTTCAGCTCCACCAATTTCATTACACTGATAGGAATTAATTACTTAAATTAATTTTTGAAGTAATTTTCTTTCTAAATATGTTTGTTTTATATAGTTCTTGAACTATATCTAAAAAAGAAAGGAAATGTTAACAATATTCCTGTCAGAAATCACTTAATTTTCCTGTCAGTTTATCAGTCTGAAATGAGTTCCAGTAAGACAAATTCTCAAGACTCCAGCATCAAGAAAGAACTTCAGTCTCTGATAACTATAATCCAGCAACTTACTGCTAAGATGGATAAAATGGATACTAAAATTGATACCTTCATAGAAAAAACTACAAAACAAATAGACTTGTTACATATAGACCTGCAACAACAGAAGATCCAGATGACAGGCATAGAAGAAGCTGTGAATGACATGGAAAATAGAATCCAAGAAGAGGAAATCAACATTGAGTTTCTGCTGAAACAAAATACACATTTACAAACAAAGCTGGATGACCTGGAAAATAGATCTAGGCAATAACATTAGGATTTTTGGACTGCCAGAAAATATTGAAGGTAACAATATTACTTCTTTTTAACAACATGGCTCCCTAAAACTTTAGACTTACCAGAAGCATTCTCTTTTGGTATCGAAGAGCACATAGATCTATAGCTAATACTAACTCTAACAAAAACTATCCTAGATCAGTTATAGTTAGATTTCTATCATCTTTTGATAAAGGGATGGTTCTTAAATCTGCTTGGGCTAAAGCTCCTGTTAAGATTAATGAGACAACTGTGTGTTTTGACAATGACTATTCTTCCTTGGTAATAGCTAAAAGAAAAGTTTTTCTGCCACTAATAAGGGAGCTTAAAAAGCACAGTTTAAAACATACCTTCTGTTTCCTGCCAAGCTAAAAATCTTCCTTCCTGATGGTCCTAAAATTTTTGATGACTTAGACTCTGCTTTACTGTTTATCAAAAAGAATAAGATTTTGGATAAAATAGAGGAAATGGAATGGGCTAGTCCTTCATTAAAGAGACTGGCAACTGAAACTTCGTGGAAGACTTCAGAGAAGAAGAAGAGACTAAAAAACAAATGACTTGTTCTATGTTTTTTTTTCTTTTTTTCTCTCATCATTTTACTTCATTATTAATCTTTTTAAATATAGTTCCTGCATTTCCAGAAAGCCACAAATATTCTGAAAAAGATTTAATCAAAGTTATTCTCTATGTGCAAAGAAATGTTTTGTTTCATAACCAGTCAAAATATCTGAGGAACTAATAACAAGCTATTATTTAATTTGTTTCTCTTTCTGAAAAAGAGAAGTAAGGTCAGTAATTTGATACATTTTTTTCTTTTTTTTCTCCTTTTCTTCTTTTCTTTGTTTAAACAATGACATTCTATTTAGATTATGTAGTGGGTAAAGGGTGGGGAGGGTAGGGAGAGAAGAGTAATGAAAATATGATAAATGGAATAATAACATATTTATTCCTTGTAAAAAGTGTATATGTTCTTCAAATGCTATTCCTAATTATACTTTCTTGATTATACTGCTTATGCTTGTTTGTAAATAATCTGTCATGCTTTAACTAATAATAATTAGAACTAAATAATAGTAAATAATATGTTTTATTTTTAACTCTATTAATATAAACAGTAAGTAATATTCCATTGTATATACTTCTTATAGCTTTCTCTTACATTTTTTTATTTCTGCTTTACACTCTTTTATTTTCTACTCTCTTTTTCTTTTCTTTATTCTTTCTCTTTATTTTTTTCATATTAATATATAGAAATGCTTTTGATCATATAGACACAGTAAATAATAAGATTTGCATAAAAATTGAGTTGGGACAAAAATATTGAGTTTTATTACTTATTAATAACTTTGGGCTTAATTTCACTTACATAGAGGCTGTAATAACCTGTAAAATACATTGTGATGGTTTTGTCATGTTTAGATGCATTTACACTGCTAAATGAATGTTTGTCACTAGTTTTTAACAAGTTTACCGCCAAAATGTTAAGGGAGACAATCTGGGATGTGGGCTACCTCATGAACAGTGTCCTCAAGTTGTTTTAAAAGCTTCAACTCTCAGAATTCTCACAGAGAAGCTGAAAGCAGTCAATTTGACCTTTGACCCAGATATCACACTGACACATCGCAGATTCAGGAAGAACACTCTACCAGGAAGTAGAACTGATGCAAATGAGACTATGTGAAGGAAAATGAACTCGTTAACATTTAAATGTGAGTTATTTTATATAATTACTTAAATATCTATGTTAAAATTCATAAAATATGTCAGTTATAATGATTTTAAATGATGCAGTTTCTTGTAGTAAGTAAATGTCTTATTTTAGAAGGCATAGAAAATGAAACATTTATTCAAGTGTTTTTGAAAATCTACTTGACTGCAGCATACTAATCTGTGTTAAAAACTTATGTTCCAAACATATACATTACTATAACTCATTTAATTCATCTGATTGACAAGCATAAATAACTTTATAACTCTATTCTGGAAGAAATTGTCATATGATATATTTTAAAGCAGTAGTATAGACATACAAGATACAGATGGCTTTTTTTACAATAATGCAAGTGTTTCTGAGAATTTGCATAACTATGCAGTATGATTTATAACAATTTCTATAAATATAATATTTTATTCTATTGACAATAATGAGTATGAGTAAAATGCTCATATACAAGCAATTCAAGGGTTTTTTTTGGAAGCTGTTGACTGCATTTACATGACAGAAAATAGATGCATCTTAATATATGTAATGTCTGAACTATATTAGCCAAAGTTTTTGATTTAAATGAATGTTAGAGCTTATTTTTACTTACTTTGAATAAATTAATATGTAAATATGCCTTCCTTTTTTTTTTCTCTCTCTCTTTCTTTCACTCTCTCTCCCTCTTTCACGTCTTTTATTTCTCTCTCTCCTCTTGGTTCCTAATATCAAGATTATTTGAATCCAATTTGAATACAAGTGTATTATATTACATAGATGTATATAGTAGTATGAATAGTTTTTTAAAAAAAAAAGTTTATTTTAGTTTATATGATGCTGTTTTATCAAATGTGTAGTCTTGTCTTGCTAGATAATTGAATTGAAAGCTGTTAATTTAAGTTAAATATAACCAGTATTAAATTGATAAGGTGGTAGCTGAGGTACTGCTGCTTAGGGTAGGGGGTTAACTTGAGTGGTAAATACTACTCTAAGTTGGAGTTTTTAACTCCAGGCTGGATGCAAGGTTTAATCCTTACATTATTTTCACTTGTTCATTGTTATATGTATATAGTTTTGACATCCACAATATATTTTGTACACTCATTGTCACTACAAACAAAATTGAATCCTATACAAAATCCCAAAAGAGATTCAATAAATACAGCTATATTTAAAGGTACACCTAAAGGAGGAGATGTAACATTACTTATGTTGTTATTTGTTATTTTGATCATAAGATTCTTAAGTTTTAAAAATGCCAAATGACATATTTAAAAGGAATTTCTTTAAACATTAATGGATTGAATAATCCATGTAAAAGGGCAAGCCTAATAAGATACATTAATTTACATAAGGCCAACTTAGTCTTCCTGCAAGAAACCCATCTCTTGAAAAAAGATATTGATAAACTAGCCACAAACAAATATACAGTATTGGTTAGTTCAGAGCACACTCAGAAAAAAGAGGAGTGGCTATTTTATGGAATAAAAGTATGCCCATTCCTAAAACCATTAAGTCTTATCAGGATGACAAAGGAATGTTTTGTATGGTTACAATACAAATTAATGGGAAGACTTACACTTTAATTAATGTATATTGGATACCTGGAATTGGTATTAATACAGTGAAACATCATCTTGATAAGATCATATCATTCTCTATAGGAGATATTATTTTAGCTGGTGACTTTAATTGTATACTACATGAACGTGATACTACCACTATAGGAAAAAGAAGAATTACATCTAATGCAAAACATTTAAATGATTTTGCTAATTCTTATCATTTGAATGATCTTAATAATCAGATAGATTCAAAATCATTACCATACACCTTTTTTTCTAACAGATACAAAACTTATTCAAAAATAGATAGGGTCTTTATTTCTAACCAGATGGTAACAAATTTAATTAATTCCAAAATCATTTCATGTCCTATATCTGATCATAATTCAATTGTTTTTGAATTCATGATAAGAAATACTCATAATGTTCAGATCAAAAGGATACCAGCATACTTAACTCAACTAAAAGACTATAAAGAATATATACTTTCAGAAGTAAAACATTTTTAGACATAAATAATACTCCTGAAGTCTCCATTGTCTATGTTTGGGATGCCTTAAAATCATATCTATATGGACAAAGTATCAGATGGTATAATAATAAAAGGAAATCTTGGGATAAGGAATTGTTAGATATTCAAAGTAAATTAGACTCTTATAAACATAATAATAAAGAAAATATTATGGACAAGAAAGTTATTGAAGAAATAAACAAACTAAATGAGAAATACAAAGACATTTTAACTCATAAAGTTAAAATAACTTTAGAGAAATACAAGTTTTTGTCTTATTCAATAAGCCCCAAATACTTACATAGACTTAAAAATAAAACAAAAAGGTTGAATAAACAAAACCATATCAAAGAAATCTTTTCTCTAAGGAAAAGAAGAATGTTTCTAGTATACCAGAAATACTAGATGAATTTAGAAATCACTTTCACAAAATTAACCATAATAACATTAACATGGAACCTAAAGATAAAATAAAGGAGTTTATAACCACAAACATGAATAAAAAGCTTAATAAACAACAGATTAAACTATTGGACAAAAGTATTTCATATACAGAGGTTATTACACAAATAAATAAGCTTAAATCAAACAAAGCACCGGGTAATGATGGTATTATACCAGAGATATATAAAATCCTTTCTAAAAGTACATATTCATTAATACATAAGGTTTTTATTTTGGCCCAAACTGAGTTAATAACCCCCCCCCATCTTGGCAATATACATTTATTTCACCAATTTTAAAACCTAATAAAGATCCAGCTAGATGTACTTCATATCGCCCATCTCATTACTTAATGTTGATTATAAAATGTTTATGAGTATTTTTGCTGATAGATTGAAGACAATCATCCCGGCATTATAGATATAGATCAGACAGGCTTCATTGTAAATAGAAATACTTTTGATAATATAAGAAGAACTTTAACATTAATTGATTTTGCAAATAGGAAAAAGAAAGATTTAACACTTATTAGTCTTGATATAAGTTCAGCATTTGATTCAGTAAGTTGGGACTATCTGTTTACCTTACTGAAGTGCACAAACTTCTCAGATGCATTTGTAAATCTAATTGAGCATTTATACAAAGGAACATTGGCTTATATTAAGGTAGGAACATATGTTTCACAAAAATACCCATTTTAAAGGTACAAAACAAGGATGTCCACTTTCTCCACTATTATTCACTTTAGTAATGGAGCCTTGGGCTAATTTGATCAGAAACAGTACTGACATAGAGGGTTTTGAAATAGATGAAAATACAACATCCAAAATTCAACTTTTGCAGATGATGTTCTAATTACATCAGCAGGATCTAATTCTTCTATGCAGTCTCTATTTGATAAAATGATGAATTTTAAAAGTATTTCTGGTTTAATATTCAATGAAGAAAAACTAAAATACTACCTATATATACACGAAAAAATATTCTCATTAGTGATTTTACTAAATATGTACCCAATTCAGGTCAGATAACTTATTTAGGTATAATACTATCTAAAGATATTAAATCTATTATATATAATAATTATAATACCTGTTTTCTTAATATACAAAATCTTTTTAATACCTGGAATAATATGTTTTTTACTATGGAGGAGAGACTTACAATTATTACAATGATAATATTCCCCAAGATTTTATACTTAATACAATCAATAATACTTCCACCTACAAAAATAATTATCAAGAAACTGAATACACTAATGTTAAATTTCCTATGGGCACCTAATAGACCTAGGATTGCATTAAAGAAACATACTAATAGCTGGTCTCAAGGGGTATTTCTTTTCCAGACTTTAATTTATATACTATCTCTTCTATTGTAAAAGTTATTACTTTATTAATAGATCAGTCATATGTCAAATTGGAAAGATTATTGGGAGCTAATTAGTATGCACTTCATGAAAATCTCCTTAACACATAAAAATATGATTGTAAATAACTCCATGTTATGGTTACTAAAGGAATTTTGTACTTCACCTATTACACCTAAACATATGGTTTGTTACCCATTAAATATTATTATTAGCTATCGTAACTTTATATTCATGCACCCTAAGTATAGGGAATGGAATTTTATTATATTCCCTATAATGTATACTCAGGGTATGCTTTTGTCATCTACTTCTGAAGGAACTCATTTAGCTATAGATAATGATCTAAAGTACTGGTATCAGTTGATATCTGATAATAAAGTTAAAAATCTAGATTTCTTAAAACAAGAATTTGATCTAAGAGAAACTTGCTGGTTAGAGGTTCAGACCTTTAGACAATTAGATTAATTAATTAACTAGACAACATTAATAAAATAGATCTAATGTCTATAACAGTTAAAGAATCTATTCCAACACTGATTGATTACTTGATATTAAATTTACAACATAAAGTTTCTGATAAAGGTAAACTTTCATACATACATAAAATTATCAGACAAGAAACTTTTTACAGTGTAGATACATACTGGAATTATTTCACTTCTATTAATGGGGACCCACCAAATCAACAAGATAAACAATATATATTGGAATCTGCCTATAGAACTACGTCTTCCATTGTCTGGAGACTTTATACATGGAAATTTTTACATAGATCTTTTTATACACCTTTGATGATGAATAAAATAAAGATAATCTATGTAAGAGATGTAATGTAGAAATTAATGCTGACTGGGCTCATATGTTTTATGATTGTATAAAATTGAAAGAATACTGGAAGTCAGTTAATGAATTTTTGCAGTCTCCTTTTACAGATAATTTAATTATTTCTAAATCTCTTATATTATTCAACACACCTGTACCTCAAAGTGTTAAAAAGGTTAAGCTTCCCTTGTTATGGTCTATTCTAGCAGTGGCTAGGAAAATAATAACCAGAAATTGGATTTCAGATACACCTCCTTCGTTCAATGAATTTAAAAATGTTATGAATATAGTGTGCCATATGGAAATAAACGCAATTAGGTCAAGAACAACTAGAAAAACATCTTATTATATTGTATGGGATAACTTACAAAATGTGTTAAAAAAATCCTAATTTCAATAGCATGGTATTTTAGTTTAATTAATTGATCTGATTGTAGTGGATGTCTTTGTAAATACTTTAGTTGTTTTGTTGAATGTTATAATCATATATATTTTTAATTACTTGTATAAAATTGTTATGATATTTCTCTTGTATGTTAAAACAATAAACCTGTTTTGAAAAAAAAAAAATTCAATGCAAAAATTGCAGTGTTCTACACTTTAGTAAACCTGGAAAAGACACATGGTAGGAGTGGCTTCTCTAAAATCTACAAAGCAGGAAATGGCCTAGAGTGTTACAATCTCCAACACACAAAATAATGTAGAGCAACGTAAAAGGGTAGTGATGAAGATCATCATGATGAAAAAGATACCTAGCTAAGGGAAAACACTCCAGAGATAGTTTACAGTTTTTCTGTCCACTGTAAACAGCATTGCTGAGGCTTTATATGCCAAGTTATAGTGGACATACACAGGAAAGGAAACTAGGTTGCTAGAAAGCCATCTTATGTCATCAAAATTGTTGATATTGAAGTATATAAAGCATTGCCAATGACACAGACATCTAGATGGGCAGACTCTGGAAAAGAAAGAGACAATGAAGAAATGTAAGTATATATTGTTTAGGCATAACATATTGACACTGGGCAAGTGGGAGTATAAACTTGAAAATAGAGAATACTGCAGAACATGTTAATGTGTGTTACCTAAAAGAGGTATCATATAAGTTAAAGAAGAGAGTTCTGTAATGTTTACAATAGAAGAAAGTAGGAATAGACTTTGAGAAGAAAGGTTCAAGCTGTGTAAGGGCAGGTAGCAACATTTTATGTGTATTATATGACCATGTGCTTCGTCTCTCATAAGAAAGCAGTAATAGGCGCATAAATGAAGGGAGAACTATGTAAGGGCTAGCTTCCACAGCCACATAATGAGGAAGACAGTTGTTCCTCCTCCATCAGCATGCTTGTGTCTATGCACACAGAAGATAGCCTGCTTAGTGAACTTAGTATCAAGTACCTTGAGCTGAGCAACATGGGTTTGTGTTATTTTTACAAAAATCCTTTCATAACATTAGTAAATATAGCCCCATATTATCCCTACTATTTTTTAATATTTAATTCTAACCATTTCAGTATTTGCACTGTGTGTGAGCCTTGCAAATATAATGAAACAATTTATTTTTCAGTCATTTACACTTTTTTCTACTTCTCATCTAACCACAACTCATGAGTGTCCATTTATTATTTACAACAACTCTCTTTGTGTCTCCTACACAGAAGTTAACTTGCTCCCTTTCAGTCAACATTCTAATTGCATCACTGCCATTGTTTTGAAAAATGTTTATGTTATTTTTATTTAAAACATTTTACTTCAGTGTCTAGTAGCTCCACATGTTTTGAATGTCCCACTTCCTAATAACCACTATTACACCCAGAACTAACATTTTATTTATCTCACCCTCTCTCTATCCCTTTTACTGAACCATGCATTTTGGATGGCATGAAGTTCACAAAATTTCTATTGTCAATCTTTTTTATTCATGTTTCATTTAATGAAGACTTTCTGATGAGCAGTCTTCTAGATGTAAACCCACACTCTGTTATTAATGCCATATTTTATTTATTTTATTTTGTTTTTGTTTACCAGGGAAGTCTGACTGACAGTTTAACAACAGGATAGTACAAATAACTAAAAAAAAAAATGGTAAAATGCACATTGAGTAAAACATTGCCAATTTCCTTACTATAGTCTTGTAAATGAAATTCTGAAAGCATTTTCAGGGAAAATTGAACACTGGATAATTGATTTTACACAATGCAGTACAGTATGTTACTGGCAAATGAAACACATAAATGCAAGACACAGTGTTCTATAGAGGTAAGTAATGTAGAAAAAAAAGTAGAAGCGATTATGAAAGAGTAATTATAGCGGTAAGATGCTGGGTGTATTTGTTTACGTCATGTTAAATTGTTTTAGATGAGTATAGCTGCAAGAAGGTGTTAGGAAGAGTAGTGGATGAGGAGAAAAGTATGAATAATAGATGTGCAGCAATATGGTGGTGAATTCTTCTGAGAGGTCAGGTGGTATAAGAACAAGACCGGTTGTAGTTTGGTAGCTGTCATAGCATTAGGGTTGGTTGTAAAAGACAGTATAGAGATGAAGCATATTAAGTGTGAAGTGTACATTAGTGAACTGAGGAAGATATAAGTGCTGAGAAAGGTTAAAGGAAAGATGGCAGAAAGAAATTAGCTTAAGATGGTGCCTGGGTTTTCGATAAGGCTGCATGGGATAAAAAGTTGAAAGTGAATAAGATACAGTTTTCAGACTGGGTAACAGTGTCATGTCCCAGGCTTTGAGTATAAAGTTAACCATGAGGGAATACTGGAACAGAGACAGTTATCCTGTAAATGAGTCTTTAGTTGAGTTGGAAGAGATTACATTTTGAATTGATTTAAGGGATAACCCATATTTTACAAAGTGATGGGAATATTGCTGCTGAGTGGTTTGGAAGTGAATATTAAGATTGGGAAAAAAAAGAAAGAAAGAAAAAAAAAAAAAGTAATTTCATGGATGCATTTGGTGGCTGAGGGCCATAGTTTTATTGGTGGAGGTTTGAGAGTGTGTCAAATGATTACATGCTACTTGTTCCTATATCTTTATCCTGCAGCTGGTGTGCACACATAAGGCCTTTCACTTGGATGAGGTGATATTTGTTCCTACAATATTTTGGGTCAAGTAGTAGTAGGGCCCTGGTCGTGACAAGGGAAGGTGGATTTATTGAGGGCATTGGGGGGAGCAGGTTGTCTTCAAATGTGTTTGTATTTCAGATGATTTACATTTTTCTCTTTCTTTGCTGATGGTGGTGTTATGTTGGGTGTTTTAGATGTTAGAGTGTTATGTAAGTCAGTCACACATATGATCAGTGCAGGGGTCATATCAGCTGGTGGCCTGATGGATATGGTCTTCTCAGGTGATGTAGGTTGCTATAAAGAGGTTGTCAATTGTTGGAGCTGCAGAGAATGAGGTCACAGGTACTAATGTAATTTTACTTACTAATTTTGGTGAATTTTTCCAGTGTGTGTGGAAGGGATGTTGGGTCATTGAGACTGCAGCAGCTTGAATTTGTTACATGGGTAATACTGGGAGTTTTTCTTAAGGATTTTGATTTTATTTATTGAATCAAGGAGTGTGGGGGGTCAAACAGTAGAACTATTCATTTCTTACAAGGAAGGTATTCTTTGTGAAGCCATGGTGGTAGGAATAGGTAAGTTATTCAGTTTGCATGTTTCAGGTGCGACTTAAGGATAAGTAGAGTTTGTGGGAGCATTGCAGGTAAGTGAGCATTTGGGGCCAAGTTAGCATTTGCTGTTGGATGCAGAGGTGACGCATTGATAAGAAAGCTTTAAAGGGGAATCTAAGGGAAAGCAGTGGATTAAGGAGGTTGAGCTCTTGGTGGGTGTATTGGATTGTTCATGGGACTTGCACTGGTACCAGAATGGGTTGATAAGTTGGTGTAGTTTACCATTGGGTTGCCTTTGGGCAATTCACTGGAATGGCTCTTGGGGCAGGTGGATAGCATTGGTCATGTGTTTGGGGGACATGAATTGGGGGATTGTTTGTTGTTTGGTGAACAACGGGATGGAGGGACAATTGGGGATGCTGAGTATTTGCAGTTTCAGTTTAACTTGACTAGGTTTAGAGGGTGTCAAAGATTAGGGTTCACTTCCATTGTGTAAGGTGGCTGTGGGATGAGTTTATTTGCGGAGGCGTATCATGTTGCATAAAGGTTAAAGGCTTGCAGCAGGAGTTTGGGGCACCTCTTATTAGTCAAACTTATGATAGGGCTAGGTTAGCTTACTTAGGTGTGGTTTACAGTGGTCGGTGGGAGGCATTTTGATGAAAAGATTTAGTTATTGGACAGGCTTGGAATCAAGGTAAGGCAGTTTAGTTGGTTAGAAGGATGTAGCTATAACTTCTTCAGCTGCATGAATGACAAGGGTGAGTGAATTAATTTGGTTAGTAGTTATTGGTTTGAGGGGTCGGAGTAGGTTGAGAGGGAAGAGGGATGGACTTTGACTATTGTTAAGATTGGTTTTGTTGTAGGGATTGGTGTTGGGATATGGAGTTCAATGGGGTTACAGCTTTTTGCGGCATTTATGTTATGGCTGTATTTAGTCATTCAGAAAGTGTTTTCTGGGTTATTAAAGGCTAGGATGGTCATTATGTGCTACTCTGGTACTGAATAGTGGGAGGGATGCCAGGATTACTTTGGACTTTATGATATAGGGTTGTTGTTAGGGTAATGGTAGGCAATTTCTCTTGCGTGGTTTCACATGGCATTGGGTTTAATGTTTTGGTATTGCCTAGGGTAGGGAATGTCTTGGGGCTCTTGCCTAGGGTAGGTAATGTCTCGGGGCTCATTGCGAGGTTAATATTGGTTGTTGAATGAGTGAGAAGTTAGTTGATACAGACTTTATGCAAAGATATTGTTAATTTTATTTTAGCATTGGGAAAGGGATCATTGGTTTAACTGTTAGTCCAATGGCGGCTTTTGGTGCTCATATAATGGGGCTTTTGGGGTTGCTGATAGGGATCCAGTTGGGTATAAAGAAATGTGTACACCGAATGATGTTTGGCTGAACCACCTCTCTCACTTTGTATGGGTGGTTACGTTGCTGCAATTTTGGTATTTGAGAGGGAGAACAGCCTGGTTAGGCTGGTGGGTGGAGAAGAGGGACAGGCTTGCCCTCTTCTGTTCCCCCTCTGGTGTTGGATCTTTAAGTGATAAATATAGGCAAGCAGAGATAAGGATGCTGCTTATTTGGTTGGAGGTGTATCTCAATAAATGGTATATGAAGTGAGTTGTTGGACACTGGTCATAAGTAATGTAAGTGAGTGGTGGTATGGACGCTGCTTACTTGGTCAGGATGAGTAAGGTCACACTGTACTGACTTATTTCATTCTTCATAGGTAAAGTAAGTGAGTGGAGGTATGGACACTGCTTACTGGGTCAGGATGAGTGAAGTCACACTGTCCTGACCAACATTACATGGATGTTTATGCTGTGATTAAAATCAGCTATACTATGTTCAGTTGTAATTAATAAATGTTGGTTATCAAAGCTACGTTATGGATGTTTAATAAAGGTCATCAAATGTCATTCTGTGTGTTGTGTGTTTATTGAAGGGGATCGGGCAAAATGATACTAGTAATTTTGCCTGGTTTAACTGTCCAATTCTAGTATCATTGTCAGAGGTTATGTTGAATGATGTCTTTTGGGTTAAGAGTTGTACTGGAGAGGAGAGTATTAACTTTGTCTTTTTGGGATTTAGGAGAAATTATGAGCTATGGTTCAGTAGAGGAGAAAGATTGATGTGTCTGGTCCAGGAGTTTAGTAAGAGATTTTGCTGAACAAATCAAAGTGGATTCCTGAGCATATTGGACTATTGTAGCATGCTTTACTGCTGTGTGGAGGCCAGTGATGAAGAGGCTTAAAAGTAGAAGGCCGAGTATAAATCCTTGTGGCACGGCACCTCAGTGGTTACAAGAAGTGGAGAATAAATGTTGATACTTAACTGCTGGAGCTTGATTTGAGAGGTAGCTATGAAACCAATGTAATGAGGGGTTAGAAAATCCTACAAAAGAGAGTTTATGTAGTGTTTCTGGTGGTTCACCATGACAAAGGCTTTAGATAGAGCCAGGAAAATTGAGGATATTAAATTTCCTTCATTTCTCTGTGTTTTATGTAGTTGTTTCTGGTGGTTCACCATGACAAAGGCTTTAGAAAGAGCCAAGAAAATTGAGGATATTAAATTTCCTTCATTTCTCTGTGTGTTGACAGTGGTGATGAAGTTTAATAAAGCAGTGAATGTACTATGGTGGGACAAAAGCTGTGTTGTTCTGGGGAGAGCAACTGCTTTTCTAGTAAGTATTTCTATTTCTGCTGTTTTCAATGTTTTTTTTTTTTTTTTTTAGTGTCTCACTGCTATTTTTCTGCTGTTTTAAACATTTAGTGTATCACTGCTATTTTTCTGCTGTTTAAAACATTCTCTAGTGTTTCCCACTGAAACTAGGGTAGCTAGTGACTATAGCATAGTCCAGATATAGGTTTACTGCTTCTGGAACTGTTTGTAGTGGTTTCTTTATTTTGAGCACATTTTCCAGGTCATCTTGGATTGGAAGGGGTCTATCTGCACCTTTGTGAGAGAATTGTGCTGAACGGGACCTGTCTGGTAAAGGGAGGCTGGTCTAGGGCTTGGAATAAGCATCCTCATTGGTCCTTTTGAATTTTTTAAAGTTTTGTTTCAACTTCTTAGCTTCTGGTACTTAGGTCCTGGTTTTGAACAGCTTTATGCTTGTTTTGCACCAAGCTGAACTCAGGTGGGCTACAAGTCACATCTCTGAGCTGAGATACCAAATGACTAGAGGTTTTCCAGTTTTTTTTTTTTTTTTTTTTGCTTATTTATACTATTTACTGCACTTTTTTATTACCTGAAACCTACTTTTATACTGTATTTATTTACTGTGTACTAAACTACACTGTTGTACTGCACTTGTCTGCTTTACTGTGCCTGTTAAATCAAATTTTATTGCTGTTTTCACTGTTTACAAAGCTTTTGTTTTGTTAGTTTCACTGTTTGTTAAGCATTTACTGGTATTTGCACTGTTTTAAGGTATCTGTTCTGCTTGTTCTGGTTTTCACACCAAGTAGTGGTTAAATAACTGATACGTTAACTGTTTAAAACATTCTTTAGAGCCTCCTTACTGATTGTCTGCTGTTTTAAACATTGTTTTAGTGTCTCACTGCTATTTTTTCTGCTGTTATAACATTCTCTAGTATTTTAGGTTCATAGGTGTGTACTAGGCTAAGGGCTCTGGGGCCTTTATAAGCCTAGCCCATAGAAGTGCCATGGCATTGTGCCGCCCGTCATTAGTTCCCAGTGCCTCTATCAAATAGAGCCACTGGAGTGATCCCAGGGGTGAACTTTCCATTTCCCATCCACTCATCAAGATTTGTCTTGAAGAGGACTAGTGAGATGCTCTGGTTGACATGTATGGGAAGTCTATTCCAAAGCATTGGCAGCCTCTGGGTTATGAACTTGTCCCTCCAGCATGTTCTGTTGATTGTGGTAATGAGGTTGAGATCTCTGGAGCATGTGGTGTGGAGGGATTGGGATTTGTTTAGATGTAGCACTTCTAACAGAGCTGGGTCAGACATGGCTTTGTAAGTCAAGCAGAGATCACCTCTTAGTAGATGATATGAGACAGAGAATAGCTGGAGTTTTTTGAGTCTGTCCATGTAGGACATGTGTTTAAGGCCTTGGATCCCCTTTGTGAGGAACTTTTGTGGCCTCTCCAGCTGTTGTAGGTGTCTAGTGAGGTGCATGCCAAATGGGGCATTATACTATATGACTGGTCTAATGAGGGAAGAGTAGAGAGATATGATGACCCCTTTCTTCCTGGATGCAAAACCCTTGGTAATGATATGTGCCACATAGAAGGACATTCTAACCACAGTGGCAATGTGGTGGTCGAAGGAGAGGTTGGTGTCAACCTTTGTTCCCACATCTCTTATAACACCTTCAGTGTTCAGTGGCCTCCCATTGATGTGGTAATTAGTGGGAACTGAGTTTTTCCCAAAGGGGATGACGATGCATTTTTTGGCATTAAGCTTAAGGCCATGGTTTCGACACCAGTCATTGGTCTCAGTAACACCTTTCTGTAAGATGTCTGCATCACTTGGGGATTTAATAATGGCTCCCAGCTTGCAGTCATCTGCAAATTTGGTAAGCCCGAGTCCCTCTGTGTTGGCCTGGACTTCTGAGAAGTAGATGCCAAACAGGAGAGGACCCAGGACTGATCCCTGTGGGAGTCCACTTGTGACCGGTCGGCAGTCTGACTTGGAGTCCGCTACTTTCAGACCGTGTGTTCCATCTGTGAGACAATTAGCAACTCACCTAACAATATAGGGGTTGATGCCTAGTTTGGCAAGTTTTCAATAATTCCTGAGTGAGGAATGGTATCACAGGCCTTGGCCAGATCAAGGTAGGCTGTATGAACTGCCTTACCTTCATCCACCAGTCAACCTGGTTGAGCAGGCATGATCTACCTTTCACAAAACCAAATTGCGTGGGATCTAGAATTTGGAGATTCCCTATATCCTTGTTAATTAGTTCCATGATGATGTGCTCCATAGCCTTACATATAAGACTTGTCAGGCTAAAGGGGTGATAATTTCCAGGGTCTGTAGTTGCTCCTCCTTTATGGAGGGAGATGACTGTAGCAGTGCGCCATTCGGTAGGGACAAAGCCTGAAGTGAGGCTGTGAGTGAACAGAGCACACATATGTGGTGCCAGTTCATTTGTAATTCATGTAGAACACAGCCAGGGATATTGTCGAGTCCCATGGAAGCTGTGTTTGTGGCCTTAGACAATGCAGCTTTAACCTGTGCTGCAGTAATGCAGGGTGCCTGGCATTCCTCCGGTATTGAGATCGGTCCTTTAGGGGGGGGGGGGTAAAGTTGGCACTGAATCTGTCGGCCAATATGTTGGCAATATCTGTTGGCTCAGTATAAAAGATACCATTGTGCAGTAACTCAGAGCAAATCTGGGTATTGCCATGGAGATTTTTGATATAACTAAAGAAGCCTTTGTGGTTGTGTCTGCCGCAATTCTGCCTTCATAGCTGGCTTTGGAGGTTTTGGTGAGGGATCTCAACTTTTTGTTGAGGCTAATCAGGGAATTTTTCCAGTCTTGGGAATTCACCTTTTTCTGCAACAGTTTCTTCCTTCTGTTGCAGAGTGTATTAGTAGCAGGGGACCACCAGACTGGCTTCCTTTTTTTGGAGGAGAGTGTCTTGGTTTAGATGGGTATGGCTAGTTCCATGCATTTATGTACGTGTTCGTACAGTGCATCGGTGTATGATTTGGCAGCCATGCGCCTATTTTCCATTGGCATGGGTGCCGTGAAGTTAACTACCTCTGTTTTCAGGAGTCCAAAGCCAGCTTTGAAGAAGTTTTTCATGGTGGACACATTTGCGAAGGGTGGGGGTGAGATGTGGATTTCTCACTGAAACTAGGGTAGCTAGTAGCTGTAGTATAATCCAGATACAGGCTTGATGCTTCTGGAACTGTTTGTAGTTCTTTATTTGTTTGTTCTGAGCACATTTGCCAGGCCATTTTGAATTGGAAGGGGACTATCTGCACCTTTGTGAGAGAAATCTGATGATTGGGACCGGTCTGGTAAAAGAAAGCTGGTCTAGGGCATGGAATAAGTATCTTCATTGGTCCTTTTGAATCTTTTTAAAGTTTTTTCAAGTTCTTAGCTTCTGGTAAGTAAGCCCTGATTTTGAGCAGGTTTCTGCTTGTTTGCACATTGCGCAGCACCATGTGCACCAAAGCCAGACAGTTGAATTCAACAAATTCCCATAAAACCTAGGCAGAAATATTCATCCACTAACATCCTCTGTGAGTGATTCTGAATAGCCACCCATAGTGATAACAGTCTTCAACCTAGCATTATGGACAGATGGACTAGCTTTTTTTCTCCTGCCAACCTTGTTGACTTGGGTCTCTTGAGAAAGTGTAGCAATTGCCTCATGTACACAGACAACCCTCTACTAATAACACACTCTAGTACAGAGTGTGAGAGATGTATTTACACCAAGAATCTAGACTCCATGCTCTCTCTCACTCAAAACAGTAACATGAAGAAGGTTGTCAACTCACCCAACATTATGTATTCACATAGTACCACTACTCATACACACACCACTACTCCTACACATAGTACGCATCAAACATATAAATCCCCATACACAGAGGTTCTCTCAAAAAACTTACCAAAACAACAGAGACCTCCAAAACACAAGACTGCTACAACTAATACAGTCCTCCCAGCACCCATGAAACATAGCAACACCAGTGTCTCACCCACCAAGGCAGTAAGGCGTAACACTCAAAAAACACATTTTCTTGTCATTGGAGACTCAGTAGTGAAACACATGCATGTCCCACTCACCAGGTTCGACAAGGAGAAAGTCACGGTTAGCTGCCTGTCTGGTGCCAGGGTTCATCAGATCATGCATGCACTGAGGTCTCTCAGCAACAAGTACTGTTATGACTGTCATAGTTCATGTTGATGTGAATGACCTGAAACGTTCCTCGCTGGACCTTATGAAGACAAACATGGTTGCACTCTCTGAGTATGTGTCCCAGGCAGCTATGCCCCTAGCCTTGAGCAGCATAGTACCCTCACCCAGAATGATGCCACAGTATAAAAAATGATTGATTTCAATAACTGGCTCAATTTATGGTGTAATTCAAAGATGTTTGAGTTCCTGTCAGCCTGGGAAGCCATGTTTGAGAAACCTTGCTTCTTTGCCAGAGATGGTTTGCACCTGGCACCTCTAGGCTTTCAGCTACTGGCAAAGGCTCTTGTCTCCCCCATAGTGTTTTTTTTAGACATATTCTCAAAAACAACATTACCAATGTGAAAGTAAACAATCAGAACAAAATAAGGGTCATGCTGATAAATGCTAGGAGCTTAAAGCAAAAATTGCACTGCCTGGAAGCACTTCTCTTACTAGAAGATGTAGATGTCTGCGCAGTCACAGAAATCTGGTTCAAGGCCTCAGAGAGTACCCTGGCCCTGCAAGGCTACAATGCCTTCCAGATCTTTAGACCACAAAAATGAACATGTGAAAACTAAACGAGGTGGTGTTTCAATCTATATTAGAGATAAATTCACCTCTTGTCTAGTTAGACTGGACAACTCCATGGAGTTACTCCAGGTCAAATTTACAGTGGGTAAGACCCCCATTCATGTCATAGCCAATTATAAGTTCCCCTCCATGGCTCACGACTGCCACAAAGCCTACTTGACAAAACTGGAGACAATCCAAATTTTGCCAAGCACACTGGTTTTGGGGGATTTCAATTATCTCACCATCAACTGGGAAACCTATGCTAGCCCTAACTCGCTAGCAACAAAGGTTCCTTGACTTTGTTAATTCAAATGCCCTGGAACAAACTGCCCGTACACCAACAAGGGGAGCACAGACATTCTGGATCTGGTCCTCCCAACATGTCAAACAGATGCACTGTTGCAATTGTCAGGCCCTCATTAGTTGAACTGACCACAGATCAGTCACCTTTGAGCTGACACTAACACCAGAACTCACAAAGGGTGAAATTAGACTAAAAAAACCTCACCAAAGCAAACTATACCATCCTAGGTGAAGGTATAAATGCATTCCAAGCCCCACCCCAAATTGGAAGTGTAACTATGCCAAAGCTTACAATAAAGCCCTGTACAATCACTTGTATAAGTGTATAAACTCAGTCATACCAGAAAGAAAGAAAGCCAGAGCCCCAAGTAAAAACAAGCTGCCATGGTGGACATCCAACATCAACAAACTTTACAATAAATGCAAAATTTTGCTGTCCAAGAATACAAAGGTAAGGCCTCAACAATGGAAAAGGACCCTCCTCAGCCTCAACAGACAAATAAGACAACTTGTCAAATTATTCAAAGGCTCCTTTGAGAGAAACTTAGCAAGTACAGCCAAGGATACCATTAGGCCTTTTACAGCTATGTAGGTAACCTAAAGGGTAGGACCCAAGCATGTGAAGAGCTAGTGGCCAATGGTTCATAGGCTCATAGATTAGTACAAGGCTAACTGCTCTCATGGGCCATTTTAAGCCTAGCCACTTACCCCATGTGACAATCAAACCTTGCACCTTGTGTTTCTAAGGTAAGCACCTTAACCATTATGCCAACCTCCCACCTTATCATACACATATACTGTGCACCATATATGGTATCATATACACTGAACCCACAGAGATAGCAAACCTGCTAGTGGATAGGTTTAGTGAAAACTTCACTCCCTTATCCCCTTCTAACTTACAACAAGCCTTCCTCCAAGCTCCGCCCCACCAGCCTACATATCTGAAGAGCAGGTCCTCAAAACCTTGTGCAAGACAAAAAACACAGCCTCTGTGGGACCAGATGACATCCCAGGTTGTCTTCTAAACAAGCTAAAACATGAACTAGCATCACCACTAAGTACCCTTTTCAATCATAGCCTAACCACAGGCTTTGTTCCTGCAGAATAGAGAACAGCAATTCTTATTCCTCTCCACAAAAGTGGCCCAGCAGCAGACCCAGGGAATTACAGACCCATAAGCCTGACCAGTCTCATCTGTAAGGCCATAGAACATATCATTATGGACCTCATAAATAAAGACATAGGTGACCTCCAAACCTTGAATCCTACCCATTTCAGCTTTGTGAAGGGCAGATCCTGCCTTTTAAATCTGGCAGATTTCTTTGAAAATGTGACTAAGATCATTGATGAGGATTAATCTGTGCACAGAGCATACCTCAACCTGGCAAAAACCTTTGATACAACCCCACACTCAGGCATTACCGATAAACTTAGCAAACTGAATGTAAATCCCTTTGTTGTAAGATGGGTTGTCAACTGGCTCACAAACCAGACATACACTATCAAAGTGGGTGACTCCACATCAACCAGCAGACCTGTTATCAGTGGGGTGCCAAAGGGGTCAGTGCTGGGCCCCTTTCTGTTTAGTATATACTTCTTAGAATTTCAGGGCAAAACCAAGGGGTTGTGGCTGACCAAGTTTGTAGACAACTGCAAACTAATTGCAATCATTGAATCCCCAAATGATGTCAGTATGCTCCAGGAGAGTCTCATGCAGGCCAACAATTGGTGTATTAGTCATGGTCTCAAACTGAATGCAAAGAAATGCATCATCATTCCTTTCGGCACAAAGAATGTTCCCTCACACTATCAAATCAACAGCAATACCCTAAGTACCTACAAAGGGGTAAGGGACCTGGGATTGCATATTGACTGCAACCAAAACTTCGACTGCCATGTGTCTACTGTAGTAAGGAAATCTTTCTACATAACACACTTGATTAGTAAAGGCATTGCCTTGAGAAATGATAACCCCCTATACTTGGCAGTTATCAGTCCCATAATTGAGTATAATGGCCTGTTTGTCATGTACCATACTAAGCACCTACAGCAATTTGAGAAACCTCAGAAGTTTCTAACAAAGAAGATCAAGGGGCTCCAGCATGTGCCTTACACAGACCGACTAAAGTCCCTGTCACTATACTACATATCATATAGACGTCTTAAGGGAGATGTATGCCTGGCCTACAGAGCAATCCAAAACCCAAACCTAATGAACTTGCTGCATATCCATAAATCAAATGGGATTAGGGCTACCCATTCCAGGGACCTAAATATGGCCTTCAGCTTAAATAGGACATGCTGGAGGGGCAGATTTATTTCCCAGAGACTGCCACAACTTTGGAACAGGCTACCAATTCATGTAAAACAGAGCACCTCTATGACACTGTCCAAGAGGAACCTGGATGAGTGGATGGGGCACCGTAAATTATTACTGGGGATAGAGCCCACAATTCTTCTGGAAATGGACAGTCATCATTAAATGTAATCTTGGGTATTGACTGGCATTTCTGTGGTATTAGATTGGTATGGAACAGCTAGGCTTAAAATGACCTCTTAGTCAATAGCCTAGTAATCCCCTATGATCCTATGATGTAATTGAGACATTGAGTCTGGGTACACATTTGTCTAGGAATTTAGGTAAGAAGCATAAACAGCTATTGACATGTAATATGATAGATTTGAGGATGGGACATCTTTATAGAGGGGTATTTGAAATGATTTTTTCCAGATGGGTGGGGGTGGTATTTTTGGCAATGGATTTATTAATCAGAATTGATACAGGGGTGTCAATGTCTTCAGCTGCTCTTTTCAAACATAATTAATACAGAGGTGTCAATGACTTCAGCTGCTGTATTCAAATATTCCCCTGGAAGTATGTCTGGAGAAACATTAGTAGACTTGTTTTTGGAGAATTTTTTTAAAGTTCGAAGTGAAAACTGGTTGAAAAAGGAATGAGTGGCACCATAATATAAATGGATATGCAAATTGGAGAGATCTGATAGCCAGCAACTATACACACTGAAATGTCTGCATCTGAATCAGCAAAAAAAGTGCGTGCATATGTGTGTGCTTGTGTATGTACATTAATATATATATATATATATATATATATATATACACACACACACACACACACACACACACACACACACACACACACACACACACACACACACACACATACACACACAGATGCACACACACAAACACACACACACATGCATAAGGATATAAGGAAACCAAAATTGCACGAAACAAATGGTGCTTGGAAGTGAGCAACACAAAAAAAACCTCCAGAAAAATGCTTCCAGCACTCAAAATAAACAGTTGTACTCCTCTAATATGGCGAATCATCAACAGCAACAGTATCCCATGGTTTTGCCTTCAGGCAGATTTTTTAATCGAGTACATTGAAAAAGCCTGTCTGAAGGCAAAACCATGGTCTGCTGCTGCTGTTGATGATTCCTCATATTAAAGGACAGCAACTGTTTATTTTGAGTGCTCTAGGCATTTTTTGGAGATCTCCAAATATAGCAAAGTAAAGATAGCAACATCTCACAGTGATATGTAAAATATTTTCACAGAAGTTGGCACCTTGTCCACAGTTTTGCATTTAGCATTGGTCAGAGAAACTGAGAGCAGTAACACAGAATAATCCATTTAAAACATTATAATATTCAAATTCTGAAGTACAGAGTCAGGTATTTCAGAGCTGACTAGGACAGTCATATTTACAAAGTGGAAGTAATATCTCTTGAGATATGATACAATAGAGTAGTGGACTAGGAAATGAAATTATTTACAATCCCCAGGATGCCCAAGACATTAGGAAATAATGTAGTACTAAGTTAAGTTAGTTTCCTCCCTCTACCGTCAATTTTTTTTGTCTTAGATGCTCAATGTAAAACACAAAATATCCACAAACCAAAGTCCAGTTATAAACAGAGCAAAACAAATAGAAATCACTATGACTGTATCTATAAAAAAAAGGTACTTTGGTTATGGATGAGTTGAAAATGTAAGAAATTTCTTTTTCCAAGCAATGCAAATACACAGCAGTAATATATATTGAATCTTATTGTTTAATTACTTGATTTAGTTTTGATTAAACCCTTCTTGTACCACTGTGGATTGTGCTTGAGTTTTATATATCTTTTCTTAGCTTGTCCTGGATGATATCTAATACCTGTTCTAAAGATATTTTTGTTGCATCTAAGCACTTTATCCATTTGTTTTATTTTTCAGACAGCAATTATACTAGTTTTCTTTACACAATAGGAAAGAAATGCTAAAATCACTTTCTACAGGGTATTTTAAAATATTTCAGATGTCATATCAGCAATCCTTCTGTTCAGCTAATGTTTGTGTTTGCGAACAGTTGCATGACCATCTAGATGTTATTGTGTTACATGTAAAAATACAACAAATGAAATTACATATTTAAATAATAGATGTATAAAAAAATCTGTAAGAACATTTCTACTGAAAGATGCTAAACAATGAATACTCAGAGTGTCGGTATCCAGTATCATCAGGCTTGACTTCCTAAGCAACACCAATGCCTAGGAGCATAATATGCCTCCCATTTGGTATGGAGTCAGGTACATTGTTTATTCACTGTTATAATATTGAGCATCTAAAATAAAGTACAATAAAAATACCCGTTATTTATCAAGGAAGAATGTCCATCACTTTGTATGAAACTACATAAAATAGCAATATGAACTGTATCTGCAATGTATGTTTTAAATAAGTGTAAATGGGACACATACCTTCTCATGAATTAAACAAAGGAATAGGGTATGCTCTCTAATTAAACAGTAAAACAAGTGTAGTAGCATCTAATGGAATGCTATAATAATACATTCTTCTTAACTAAAACACCTCCACGGTAGATTTTCCCTTCACAAAACTAAGAAAGACATTTAAGATGCTGTCCACTTTCTTATCAAAGGAGGATGGTTACAGTCTGTGGGTGAAGAATTAGCAGTAACCCGTGCAATAGCAATTAAAACCACTGCCACACAATCACACAATAACATAAAACTATAACCATCTCATCAGCACTTCTCTTTACCCACTAAATTGCTCCCTAACAAAAAAGGGAATCATTCTTTCCAGTCCCATTATATATAAAAATAAAAATATATACCAAAGAAGCCAGTAAAACCCATCGTCTCAAATCTATTAGTGTGGTAATACTTACATAAACCCACAAACCAACAGAAAAAAGTATGCATTCCATTTATAGCAACCCTGCAAATCCCACAACTAGATTAACCTCACTACAAATAAATAAGAATGCAACAACTGCCCACAATCACCTTTCTATTCCATCCCAAATAACACCCTCCCATAAACAACTTCCCAGCCAAACCCAACATACTTCTTACTTCCTCAGTACAATAAAATAGTTAATTGGAATACTAGAATAATATAAAATAAAACATCCAACCTATGTGCATGGATGCAATCACTCTCCCCACAGATTTCTAGCAGTAATTGAAGCCTGGTCAAAACCACATATAAAAATTAATTCTTGCAAGTGGGTTACAGAATACTTAGAAATGACAGATAAACCAGGAATTGCATTGATATATCAGAATACTCTCAACATTAACCTGGCCCTTCCCAAACTACCACAGTTTGACAATGCAGAACTGGTTATCTGCACCCTCAAAATCAACAAGTGTAAAACCTACTGCATTATGGTAGGATATACCCCTATCAAATTACAGTTCCATTACAATAGAAATTATGCTTAACTGGGCAGACTGACATATCACATAAGAGTTAATTTTACCTGGGGAACCCAATATGGACTAGTCCTCCAAGGAATCTTATATCGAGCGTCACACCATCAACTTTTCTGGACTAATGCAGATTATTAAGGAACCAATCAGATATGGCAAACACAGCAAAAATATAGTGTGCTAGACTGTATTTTATGCTCATATCCATCTAATATAATATAGACAGGCATACTACGGGACTCACTAAATGACCATCACCGCACCACCTTAGTCAGAGAATACCACAAAATACCTAAGCATGTATATCATAACTCAGTAAGAATCTTAGCAAGATTTCACAAAGATACATTCACAGAAACTCTGAAGCAATGCAGATGACCCCATGCCAAATGCTCATACTAGATACGGCAGCAGGTTATGTTAACTCTACATTCCTGAATATCATAAACAAGCAGGCACCTATAAGAACAAAAAGAGTAAAACCAAATTGTACTCCATGACTAACCTGACCAACTAAACAATTAATGAAACAAAAAGGTAGGACCTGGTCCACCGGGCATAATGATAGAAACATAACTCACTATCAGAACTATAGGTACTGACCAAGAAACCAGGTCCACTCAGATAAAATTGCTTTTTACATAGCATCACAATGCTACAAGTCCAAAGAATTATGAAATGCCATAAATAACTTACTATACCCAGGCAAATGACTGCAGCCGGTTCCTCTACCAACTGCCACTAACATCCCTGTATCTACTAAATTCAACAAGCATTTTATGACATCTGTCACAAAAATCATTTTGAACAAACCAAAAATCCAAGACAAAAGGATGACCCAACATCTAAGTGTCCCACCATAATTTACTATAGACCCAGTATCCACCCATATAATAAAAAACTCCAAAAAGTGAAGGCCACCACGCAAGCTGCAGATGATCTGCCAGGGTAATATGTTAACGGCACAGATGGCATATGTGACCCAGTTTCTGTTATGATAAATCATTCAATAAAACAGTCAGATGTTCTGTCTGCCTGAAAACACATTTTTGTTTGTAAATATCCTCAAAGGAGGCAGCTCAACAGATCTGTCAAACTATTGGCTCATTGCCATACTTTCTCCTTTGTCCAAAATCTTAGAAAAATGCATCCACAAACAATGACTGGCTTGCCTATTAGACAATGATCTACTAGCTCAAACACAAAATGGCTTTTGCCCTCATGGCAGCACAGAAACATCCCTTATCGCTATTCTAGGTAGAGTTAACCAGCAAAGAAACTAGGGACAGTTAGGCACCACATTCTGCATAGATCTTTCAAAAGGATTTGGCATGGTATTCCCACTGCCAACTTGCACATAGGCTAGAACTTCTCAGCCTCAACAGCTACATAATAAACTGGTTCAATAGCTATTTTATGGTCATACACAGAGTGTCAAATGGCTGGACTCGTACTCTCCTTGTCTCCGCATATAAATAGGTGTCCCACAAGGCTCCAACCTGGGGCCAGTACTCTTCAACATCTTTCTAAACAATATCTATAGTGTGGCAAAACATGCCTCAGTAATACAGCAAGCAGACAATTATACGCTAGTCTTCTCTACTTCTTCATATTCCAAGCTATAAACCATCACAAAATAATCCTTCTCCTCTTCCACCGACCTCATCATTCAGAAAACTAAAACTAACCTTGTTCCTAGTTCCTAGGAATCTTGTACAAACCAAAATTATTCTAAACTGACAATGCTAAAATAACTATACTGCTTCTATCCTTCTGATACCAAGCCTACCCTATGCACCTGCCATATTCATGAATCTACAGAAGACAAAAATAAATTACAAAAAGGCTACAACAAAGTAGCCGAGTATGTCATAAACAAGGCAAACAGAACACATTACTGTGTCGTCCTACTAAAGTTTAACTGGAAGAAACTCCCAAAAGTCATAGTTTCTCTCAACTATAGTACAGAGAAAATTGCATTGCCCATAAACAGACCCATCTATCTCTTCCTGTTTAACTTTGTATGCACCTCCAAGACTCTTATCAAAAGACCACAGCTTGACTGAAACACAAAAAGCACACAAAGCACACTATACCTATGGTCAAGCTCTATACTCTGTCAAAATAGCTAAATTATGGAACAATAACCTATTGTACATCAGACAAACTAAGAACATAATACCTTGGAATATTTGATATCTACACTCAAAAGTGACTGTTATAACCACCAGGTAAACATACCAGCTCTCACCTGGAGCACATATTCAAACTCTACCAAACTTAACTATATTCTCTTTAGTTTCTTACTTCCTTAACCAAGCCCAGCCCTGGCTTAATCTGCATACCTACCTCCCCACTGCCCCACTGCCCTGTCCCCACCCACACGCTGACTACAACTCAACCCTTAGGTATTTATATAACAACTCATATCAGCTCCTATTTCAGAAACCTATAAGTGTTACTAACTGTAATCCTGTCCATTCCCCCATCCCTAACTCCATACATTACCTTAAATAAATAAATAATATATATCCCTATGTCACCCTTTGGATTGCCAATTGGCTCACAGATGGGATGCAGGAAATCAAAACAGGAAAAGTTATCTCCACAAAGAGACCAGTCACAAGTGGAGTTCTCCTAGGGTTCTGTGGTGTGACCTCTCTATTTGGCATCTACCGTTCTGAAGTAAAAGCCGTTACCAAGGGGCTCTGGCTGACTAAGTTTGCAGATGACTGCAAGCTTGGAGTAGTCATTGAATCCTCAAATGGCTTAGCTATCCTATAGGAAGGTTTGTCCCAAATAAATACCTGATGCCAAAATCATGGACTGAAACTAAATGCCTAAAAATGCATTATTGTATCATTTGGAAGTCCTCTATTCCAAGGAACTACCACATTAACAATATGCATCTAAGAGCTGACCCAGTTGTTTGGAATTTGAAAATTTATGTGGAAAATTACTTAACTTTTGACCAAAATGTATCCATTACTGTAAAAAAGTCCTTCTATATTGCACAATTTATAAACAAAGGGATTGTGTCTAGATCTAGGGATGTCATTGCCCCACTTTACTGAGCACTCATTAAGCTGTTCATTGAATATAATGTCCCCTTTAGTATGTATCTTTCCAGACGTGCAACAACTGGAACGCCAGCAGAGATACCTTACTAAAAGGGTACAAGGCCTAAATTACATGCCCTACATGGACTGACTCAAAGCCCTATCACTATACTCAGTATCCTATAGACTGCTAACAGGTGAGCTGTGCCTGGCATATGAGGCATCCTCCGTCCCAATACTGATGAATTTACTGCACATCAGCAAGTCAAATGGCTTCATAGATACTGAGTCTAGGAATGTAAATCTTTTCTGCAACATCAACAGAATGGTTTGGGGGGGCAGGTATATCTCACAGAGGATTCTGCTGCTCTGGAACAGACACTCCATCCATACAAAACACAGTTCATCTCTATCTATATTCAGGTGCAATTTGGATCTATGGATGGGAACCAGAAAATTTACCTCAGGACTGCCCCCTGTACTACTAATGGACAGAGGTAGCTCCTAAATACTTTATCTTATGCATGGATCCCCTCAAATTATCTGTGTTTGCCTATCTGATGAAATCTGAAAGACAAAAGTGCTTATTACTTTGAATAAAACTGAGAACTTAAGGCTCCAAGAAGGATTGCTTCATGTTTTCATTGCTTGATTTTGAGAATGTGTACATCCTTCTCTGGTTGAATGTCTGCCTGGAAAATACATACAGAAATACAACAATGAAATAAAGAGGCTTTCACTTTTTTCGCTTTTTGGTCCAGGAGAGAAGCAGCCACTCCACTGGGTTTGGAGAGTCTATAAGAGGACCTGCTCAACAATAGGTAGCCTACATTTTGTTTTTTAGGAATAAAGAGGCACCTTCTCCTTAAGGGCCTGCAAGAAGTGGGGAAGCCTGCTATTTTTGGAAAGCAGCAATCCAAGGGTCTGGCTTGGCTCTTGGAGAAAATTAAGAGCCAGTCCATGGCATGGAGACATACAGTCACACACACACACACACACATACACACACACACACACACACACACACACACACACACACACACACACACACACACACGCACACACACACACTCACAAACATACATATGCACTCTTTGCCCCAGATAAACCAACTTGATGAGCAAATCTTCCTCAGAAAATTTCCTATCAGATATCCACTGTCCACTAAATTCGTAGATGGGAGTGTTTTTCTTCCAAGACATTACATTTTCCAGCACCCTGAGAGAATAACATAGACTTTCATTACGCCTTCCATTTTCTGACTGACTCTTTTATATCAGGCTGTTAAGGTCAGCAGACAGAAACTCTTCACACCTCTCTCACTTTCTGGTGTCACAGCAGGGCTGCTAAGGTGACAAGGCAAAGCTTCAGCATCTCTTTCCCTCATACATCGGTTCTTGTCATACCATGGTAACTAAATAATCCCAGATCACTAGGGTCACATTTGGGACACCATCCCTCTATAGTACTCAAGCAGCAGTTTTACTTGCATTTATTATTTATTTAAATACACCTGCCTATTAGAATATGATTCCCAATTGTAGTGAGACTATATGAACTATGTGTATTCATTTCTGAATCTACCTGAATTCTTTGCCAAAATATTTGCAAATTACTTCCAGTTTAAAACAAGCTTGGAAATATCTCATTGATACAGAGACACATAAAGAAAAATAAAAAATATTTTAGCTAGTTCTGACTCTTAAGCCAGATTTCTTTTCATGCCTTCTTACTTGCTTAAAGTAGCCTCATGTCTATTCAGAGTGTGTCTTGACTATTAAATGTATTAGAAGTCTGTTCAACTTTCTTTCCAAAAATACTAACTTCAGATGCATTCTTGTGTATCCTTATAATAAAAAAATAACACAGTTCAGCCTGCAGCTTGTTTGCCTCTCTAAATTAAGCTACAGGCTTCTATCTCTGCCATACTACAATCCTAACACTCTTCTGCATGTAAAAAAAAAAAAAAAAAAAAAAAAAAAACAGTTCAGCCTAAAGCTTTTTCACTTGTATAATTTTTAAATAAATGCTACTACCTGTTGTGTTCCAGATTGCAAAAAGGAACAATTTATGCCAGTGCTCAATAACTCCACAAGCTACGCTCCAACACACTGATACCCTGGTTCACTCCACACACAACAAAGCTCAGCAAAGGGTCCTCAGGCTAATACACATGCTTCATGGGCTAACAGAAGCTTCTTGCTGGCATGCAGAAAGTCCAGAAGGCCATCACAGATCCTGTGAGCAAGTATCCCCAACCAATGTGTGTCACTATCCTCACTCCATCTCTTCCAAAATATTGGAAAAAGCTGGAATTTCCAATTAGAGTCCAGCAATTTAGATTATCTACCTGTTAGCAGGAGGTTCAGGGTCCTTAGGCAATTGCTATGCATAATTCACAGTAACAGAGAGCAGTTAGAGCATGCAGGTCTGGTCTGTTGTTCAGGTAAAAAAAAGCCAGTTCAGTGGTAATGCCCCCAACCAGAACTGCAGACAATTACTGTATACTTCAGAAACTGGACCAGCAAGCTGTGAGAGCTCTCTGTTTGGTTCTATTTGAAAAATTTGCACAAACAAAAAAGTCCGTTCAACTTGTCTCTGACTATTCACCTTCTCCGACCATTAGCCAGACTCAAGCTTACTATCAAGCTTGAGCCAGGCTCGAGTCCACCCTGGCTTGCACACCTGTAGTGCCTACTTCTAATGTGTTGGGCCTGTATGAGTGATAGGCATTAAAGCCCTCCATTAATGGAGTGTTTTTACTGGTTTTGAAGTAGCCTTGAGTGACAATGCATATATCTACATTTTCTAAGGTAAATAGTGCTTGTAGGGTGTTGAGTTTTTTGTCAAGGCTCCTGGCATTGATCTGCTATGTCTTTATGTTGTCCTGATTCTGTTTAATTACACTGGAAGGTTTAGAAGATTGACTTTAACTAAAGAAGGCGTAACAGATATAGACAAGGTTTTAGCCAGTATACAGAAGCCTTTGGGGAAAGGTGCAAGCCATCCCTAAGAAAGGAGTTTGGACTGTCTACTGTCTCATCTCAGGCTGATATATATATATATATATATATATATATATATATATATATATATATATATATATATATACACACACAGCACACATACATATATATATATATATATATATATATATATATATATATATATATATATATATATACACATATATATATATATATATATATATATATACACACACACACACACACACACACACACACACACACACACACACACACACACACACATATATATGTATATATATAATAGTACCCCCTTAGAATGACACCACAGTCTAAGTCAATTGCTGAAGTCAGTTATCTTTTGATCATATTGTGGTGTCATGTGGTGAGGTTTAAAAATTACTTTAAGCTAGGTTCGTATTTGCCTCAGACACATACTCTGAGAGCAATGTCATGTCTCTCTTCATATAGTCCAAGGGGATACATCTCAAGTCATTTTAAACCACATGTGGAGTGACTGTGTCATATGTGTACTTGATGTGCAGGGACCTGAATGGTTTTGTCAGGTGGCAAATCCTGGCCCCTGATAGGTAACTGATGATGACCTTGTCTTTGCGCAGTGTGGTGAGTTAGTGCATTGGTATGTCTCACTATGGAATCACCTATGGTGAGGATATTGGTATGTTTGGTACTTTGCCTTATGGGCTTTTGCACAGAGTCTGTGTGACTCTTACATGTATGTTTCATGGTGGGTGCTGCCTGTGATGCTTGTTTGTGAGGATGCTGAGGGCACTTGTTCCTTGAGTTACATTTAAGAGGACTATGTTGTTTAGGAATGTTACTTCTAAGAGCCTCAGAATATGTACGTCTATAAGTTTAGTATGAAGTGTTTGAGGTACATTTACTGTGGTGATGTTATGCTGACAAAGTTGTTATTTTTAGTGGCTTTGTGTGAAAACTTTGCAGCCAAAGACATTATATAGCTACATCTTTCAACCACTGTAGTAGCCCTCCTTCAGTATCCATATTGAAGATGGCATACTGCAAGTCAGTGTTCCCACATAATGGTGATTGTACTAATCACTGTCTCTACACTTTGTAAATTGGGGTACAAAGTCTCTGGGAACAACTACTATTGGTAGGTGTTTCATATGGCTCTGGGACTGCAGCTGTCAGTAGCATACACACCATGGGACATGGGATATGTAGGGTGGTCAAGATCATACATTAGTATGTATTTGTGTCTACCAGGCAGACCATCAGTACCATGACACTCATAGAAACTGGGTGAAAATAACATGCTGAGGCCAGTTCCCTGCTGTGATCTGACAATAAAGTCAACACACACATCGAGTCAAACTCTCAAGATGCATTGACACTGTCCAGCTCACTCCTTAATTAGCATACATCCACAATGGCTTGGATAATGTTTTAATCTCCCCCATGAATCACCCAATAAACTGCAAGGTTTGGAGTACTACCTACCAAGTCAGAGGGTAGGAACTTCCTTTTTCACTTATGTCATGTTTGTGTGGCCTTCAAGAGACATTTTAGGTGAGGGCCAGTGCTGTGACTGGCATTCTGTAGTTCATTGTTACACACTATTTTCATGGCAACTTCCATGAGAATGTTAGCCACTGCCACCATCAATGCCCTACATCCCAGTGTTGCCCATGGCCATTACGGACAGTGCTGTTCAATCTCAACCACAAACCCCATTGTAGTTACCTCACTGCACTGTCCTGTACTGGCACCCATGTCACTGCAGAAATCATATCTGACACAGATACCATCCTAATTATGGTCTACATCTCTAACTTTGCTGACCTGTGGTCCATCACCCCCTAGTAGTGTAGATTGCTATGTGTCCAGGTGTACCTAGTCACATATGCAAATGATGATGACTGTGACCCTCACCACCCCTTTCTGTGTTATGCATGTGGAGATGCCTAATGCACAGTCTGATTCAGCCATGCACTGGCTAGCAGAGAGTTTAGATAACACTTGAAGCATATTTTTCTTCTATGTGGCACCACACTGTCACTGTGTATATGTCAGCATGCGGAGTTGAAATAGATGTTGCCTCTTTTTTGGTGCTGCCATGTGCTATATAAGACACCATCTGGAGGAGTGTGGCTGCTGCTGGTATCTGCTGATATTAGTGATGCTGCTGGGGAATGTTGTGATGGGCAGAAAGGGTCCTGACGCTGCACTGCTAGAGACTCCTATGAATGCAGGCTGACATGCCAGATAACGGTAAATCATACTGTACCACATGCAGCATGCTACAAAAATATGACAGGTTGTAGTGGGACCATAATATAAATTACACCAAGATGTGTCCAGCCAGCAAAAGTGGGACTACAGCAGGCTGAGCACATACTGTACCACATTTCTGATTTAAGCATGGTTGATGTGCCACTGTTTGGCAATGCCTTGTGGGTTACATATAGGTGTTATCAGACAAGATTCCAGGGAGTAACCTGCATCACCTGTAATGTGTTAGGGTCAGAGAGGTATTAGCATTGAGTAGCTATCATGTATAGGACTTTGGATACATAGGTGTACTGGTGGCAGAAGTATAGTTGGCTCAACCACCGCCCTGTGTCAGTACCATGAAACCATGCCCCACCCCCTCAGCTCTTCAAGTGAAGTGCAAAAAAAAAGTACTTGCCTGTATTAAGCCAATCAGATGTTGCTTTTAGCACACCAATCGGGTGGACAGATGCACAACATGCCCCCCCCCCCCCGCTTAGCCATTTAGGTCCTATTTCTGTGTCCTGACCCAAACTTCCACCAATTTATTAAAAAACAAAAAGCAATAATAATGATTTCTTCTTCTTTTAAACTATAGCAAATTTGCTTGCTACAAATGTAGCAAACAGTTGCTACAGTTTATGCCCTATTTGCATGTAGCACTATGGTGCTCATGTTTTAGTTAAAAAAAAATAAAAACATCTTCTTATAAACTGTAGTAAACTGCTTGCTACAGATATAGCAAACAGTTGCTATGGTTTATACCCTGGCTGAAGAGTGCTACAGCACTTAGGTTTTACTTAAAAAAAGGATATTTTTTCTTTACTTTTAAACTATAGCAAGCAACTGCTACAGTTTAAGCCACACACTGAATGCTACAGCACTCAGGTTTGACCTCAAACTTAATACTGGCTTTTAAAAGCTGGTATTGCATTAGAGTTTGAGATGGACTAATCACACCACCCTCCAGCACTTTGCAACCAGGACACTTGCCCCTCTCACCCCACACTAGCTATACTACTGGCTGGTGGGCCTCAACTTACCTACTAGATGGCCATGACAGCTAATATAAAGGAAGGCAATCATTTTCATGTAAAGCAGTCCATTGATACCACATGAGACCCTTACTACCACATGGAAAGTGGGCGATATCATAGAAGTCACACATGGTGGTGACTCTGTCATATAGTATATTGGGAAAGCAGATGTGCTCATCCAGATATAGAAACAACATTTCAACAAATGTCTTAATACTCCACAGACTGATGCCTGAGAAATACCCAAGGTGTCCCAAGTTTGCCTGCAGCAGCTTTTACACAACCATCACTTTTTTTTGTTATGTAATCTATGTAAATTAGTATAGACAGTCTCTTTTATGAAACCATAAGAAATGGAATCCTAAAGTATAACTGTTTTATGTACACAAAGTAGAACATACATAAATTCATTCAAACTACAATATTTTCTGTAACACATTTTTGATCATTTCTAGTTCTGAGCTATTGGACATAAATATCCAAGCCATTTTTATTATATTCTTTATACAGTGTGAAAGAATGTAAGTGCAGTGACATCTGATTATTATTAAAGACAAAAGTGATAAAGCTAAAGAAGAAAGAGTGTGTGTGTGTGTGTGTGTGTGTGTGTGTGTGTGTGTGTGTGTGTGTGTGTGTGTGTGTGTGTGTGTGTGTGTGTGTGTGTGAGGGAAGATGGAGACAGACTGTACATGCCTGCAGGCATTCTGTGCATACCTTCCAAGCATTCTGTACATTACTACAGATATCTGTACCTTCCGCTTTTAAAGTGCAAAAGTTCAGAACATGACACCATGTAAACAACTAATAAATTTACAGACTCCTGCCTCTCCATAATTCAAGCAAGTCTTGAAAAGGACAAGCACTGAATTATCTGTATGTGAAACATATGTTAACTAAACAAGACAAAAAGAAACAGAGACATTCAGTATATGAAACATTTATTATAGCATTCAGGAATTTACAGCCAGTCATTCTGGAGGCCTGACTGACAGCTGACGTTGATGGTCAGGCCATACCTTACACTAAAAAGTAAGGCTTGAGCAAACTAGTCTGAGGTAGTTTCCAACAGCATGTATCACCTTTGATCCTTCCAGATCTTTGCTTTGGGTCAAAAGATAAGGGTCTGCACTAAAGCTAAAAGCAATGTTCAAATGAATCTTTCTGTATCAGACAACAGAACATGAAACAAAACCCAAAATGTTTAGTATTACAGCCGTAGAGTAGCCCAGTTAGACTTATTTAGATTATTCTGTACCACTGAGGAAGTTATAGTAATATAAAAACCTTGCTGTTCAAAAGAATATTTCATCCATGCACTATAGGTATCAGTATGGCAATCTGCATGTAGTCCATGAGCCCTGGGGTTTAAGGTTAAAGGTCATATTTATCTGCAGCCTGTTGTAGATTCTGTACTGAGACTTACATAACAGTGTTATAAGAGGTCCTTTGTACATTCATTATTAACAAATATTAATAAATACAGCTTAAAAAACATATGGTTCATATTAAGAGAGACAACATATTTAGACTGTAGGGAAAGTGTAAATCAGGTTTATAGGTTATTAGTAGGCTAACTACCCTGAAGGGCCATTTTTAGTTGAGCCAGAAACCCAAAGTCAGAAGCAAACGCCACACCTTGTGTCTGAGGTAACAACCTTAACCATTATGCTAACACTACTCTGCAATGTGTATAGCAGTGCTAAGTATCCTTTCATTTGTTAGCCAACTAACCACTAGTCACCACAGTCTGTGTTAAACAAGAGCACTATTTGCCTAATGATTTGTTCAGACATATACTGTTTGCTAGCATAGACTGAAGGAATCAAACACAGGAAGGACTACAGGATGAAGACTAACAACTCATTCCTTTAATCCTCTGAATTGAAGTGCCTACTAAAACTCATCCGTCAGAGTCACCTTAGTTTACTTATGTGCCATATGAAAAAGCAACTGTCCTGACATATTTGTGAAATTTCAAATTTCAAGTGAAGTATAGGTGAAGAAATGTGAAAAAAAAATCTCATGGCTATTTTCCAGTCAAATTCAGGGACACGAATGTTGTTCTTGGAAAGTAATTACTCTTAAAATAATCCCTCTCACAGTAATAGAAGGACAGAACCATTGAAACAGAAGTTAATTTTCTAAATATAATTTTCTAAGAATTGGTACATCAGAACAGATTTGGTCTAAAATGCACCCCTTATATTGAGGCTGCAGAGACTAATTATTTGGATATTACCATGATGTATAGATAAATTGGGTACTACTAAGATGGCAGGCAAAGATTTTTGTACAATGTTATATAAGAAAGCAACAGGCACCAAAGAATTACTGACTATAGCATACACAGAAGTACATTGTCAGGATATCTGCATCTCTGCATTCTCTGGGCCTGGCACCTGCCAAGATAACTACTGACCTTCCCCACTGCTGGAGACCAGCTCATTTCCTGACTGTCTCTAGAACCAGTCACAAAAAGGACAATAACTGCAGCAGTCAGATGGATTTCCTAGCTATGGATGTTCCTGAGTCAAGGCATAAAGGTCTGTAGTTTCACTGCGATGACAAAATGTGGGCAAATAAGACAATGGTGGAACATGCCAGTGATTTTGATTAGCACAATACCAGGCTGGCATCAGTTAAGCAGCAGTACTTGCTAGGATACAGAAAGTACTCTAAATTAAAAAAAAGTAATAATAAAGCTATTACTTTAGTAGAGGATTTTTCCTTGTGAAGAAAAATGCTGCCTTGTGACTATGAGGGAACTGGCACAGGAGGCATGAAGCTCCAGTGTATAAATAGCACCGGCATGCACCATCTTTTGTTCTTCTCATCATTAAGGAACCACTGACCATCATTTGCTTATGGGTACCCAATATTCTACAGCTAGGCAAATTTTCATTTTGAGAAATTATCATTTTCAAGGCCTCTTTTTGAAGGGTATCATTTTTACATCAAATTCTGTTAAAAGTGTGCTTGTGATAGAACAAAAGACTTCAGCACTTAGTACCTTTTTATTCTAGGCATAACCAAAACACAGAAATGAATTTTTTATTAAGCCACCAGATTTATAAGACTTAATGTGTTATCTTTCTGTTAAAAATTAAAAAAAAAACAAAGAAATTAGAAAAAAAAAATCTAAAAAAGAACAACTTTAAGCACAGAACTCACAAATCTTCTTTGAGTTCAGTAGAAAAGGGGGCTTCATTTAAAGGTCTCAGCACAGGATCAGTAAGTCAGTGATGAAGATGATAAAACGCCACTTGCATACATTTCTTCAGTCCCTATTAAAACTAAAGCCTATACTAATGTTGGTCCTTGTTTTGTTAAACCAGCAAAGATTTTACCTCATTTCAGGTTCTACACCAAAAGAAATTAGAATGTATTATAAGAGACTTCCAAAATGTCATATGGATCTTGGTGTCCACTGAAGGTTCCTCAGTAGAACCAATATAAGTCCTCGCCACTTTATAACCTACACAGCCAGGGCCTTTAATTACAAACTTTTCACAAAAGACTTTATAAAATAATTCAAGGAGTCACTCTGTCTCAACAGTCACCATCATTCAGACTCCACAATATTGGTCTAAAGCAAACATAAAAGAACTTTCACTGGACCTTCAGAAGAAAAGGGGAGAAAAGTAATCCTCTACCTCTATGACTTCACAGAAGGCAGAAGACTTTTATATATCAGAGAGAGGGTACCTACGGGAGGTAGATTCTGACCATGAAGCTATATCTTCTCAGTCTTCTTTCTCTTCCAGAAGCTTGAGCCTTCTTGACCCAAAGAAACTTCCATACCTATGCAGATATTGAAATGTGGTGTCAAAGTATTGACAAACACCCCCTTTATATCTAAGCTTAACACCTACTATCCTTTCTGACCCAATAGGAACCTTGTGTGTGTCTCTAAATTTATACATGACCCTATCATTTTTTTCTAGATCCCACGATACAAGTGGAAGTTCAGGAATAAACTCTTATGGTACAACTGTCACATAAACAAATTATATAACTGGAGGCAAAAAACTACACGTCATAAGAATTCCTCCACCCTCACCACAAATGGGACTGAAAACAGGATAGCAAAACTCTCAAGTGTTCCACTAAAATGTTCAATGATACATTTGAAATCAAAATTGCTACCTCCACTAAAGACAGCCACAAAGCCTTCTTCAGCTATCATGAAATGCAGCTGCAATACCTAATACTGCTTGTCTGTAAAGGGACCACTTATTCTGATCTCGAGACTCGAGACCATAGTCAATATCCTACCCAACAAATTCAGCTCCCATTTCATCCTGCCTACTCATCCCTCATTCCCCTCATGCCCACCAAACTATACCCCATACCCCAAAATGTCTCATTATCAATCCTTACCTGCACTATTCTAGGTTATTAATACTGTTTCCATGAGCCTGGATGACATACTTGACTGTCTCCTAGGAGGTACCAAATACTGCTTTGATCTCCTTCTTCTGGAACTATTTAACCTTAGCCTGAACAGCTAAGATAAGGCATGAGTTTTTATCCCTACATATGCTTATGAAGCATATATGTACATGCATACAAGTATTTCAAGCACGGGCATAAATGCTCTTCTAGCTTGCCAATATACCAAAACACTTGTCCCCAATAATAAGTGTCCAGGCTGTTCTTAAAAACATCTAAACTAATACTTGCTTTAGTGTAATTTGGTAGTCTGTTCCATGCATCAGCTACTCTGTCAGAGAACCAATTAGTACTCATTCGTATAGAATCTTCTACATAGGTTGTCTGATGATTCTCTACTGCTTTTTGATAACCCCAAACATTCCCAGAAGTAGTTGTTCCTAAATGCTCTATATACCTGAGTAAGATCTCCTCTTAGATATATGTAAGAGACACTGCACAAGTTCAAATATTTTAGTCTTTCATTATAACTTAGATTTTCACATCCGTGGATGCCCTTGGTATATGTCCGCTGCACTCTTTCCTGTTTACCCGTGCTTGTCTTCTTATAGGGTTTCCATATTGTTATTCCATACTCAACTTTTGGTCTAGTGTAAATAATAAACAATGACTTCATTATTTTTAATTTCCTAGACTTTATAATATGATCATTCTAAGGACTGCTGTATCTTAGATGGCTTTTATAGTGATTCCATGGTTAAGCACAGAGGCCTAGACAAAATATTTAAAACTCCAAAGCCCCAAAGCATCAGTTTCTACATATTCTGTCTTTATAAAACAATTAATGATATACTAACCTGTTGATTTAGAGAGAAATGGAAAAGCAACATCTACTATTAAACAGATACTCTGCAATGCAGCATCCAACCCATGGTTTTCAAGGAATTTTTTCACAAACAAAACCTTTTATCAAAAGAAGAAACTTGCCAGAGGAGTATATAAAGTATTGCCCTTTTACTTCTGCTTCTGGAAAATATAATCAGCGAAGATCCCAGTGATCACTGTCTGAATGTCCTTTCCCCTCCCCTGTATCCCTGGGAGTTAGTCTACAACATTACACAGTGTTTTAGTTTCATCAGATACTTCAGTCATTATGGTAGAATACAAACCTCATTACATTTGGAATGCCCCAGATTCAGTGTAGTAGTCACTTCAAAAAAAGAAAGCACAAGTTCCAGACCACCAAAAAGGATCAGACATTTCTTTAAGAAAGGCAGGACATGAAGACCAGTATTAGATCTGTCAAATCTTAAACAGATTCCGCTTTTAAAAAGTTAAGAATGTTAACCTTGAAGGCAGTATTGCCTTTCATATAAAAATAACTCCTTCATGACAGATCTATGTATGCAAGACACTTTAAAGCAAAAAATGTTTATTGACTGAATTGCAAGCTATGAATAAAACCAGTTACATTCTCAAATAAAATAGCCACACCAATATCAGGGAAAAAAACTTCTATTAACAAAAACACTTTAAATCCAGAGTTTTCAGACTAAAACAGGCATTTATTCAGGTTACGTACAATATAAGTTATGCTAAGACTGACATTGGGCTGCGCAAAGAGCAGGTCAGAAAAAATAATTTAATCCATCAAGCATTGACAAGGCTGGTAAAATGACTGGCTAGCTTGAATACCCAGCACCTCTCTCTTCCAAATTGATCATGATGCAATATTGTGTTTTGCAATAGTCTGTGAAACAGAACAGTCTTGTGATAATTAATTTCTAAGAATTTCCATGTATGTAGTGCTTCCTTCCATCTCTGCCCATCATTTTGTCTCTTCTGTCTGCTCATGTCAGCCAACACTGAAGCAGTTTCTTGAAATTGATGGAAACAGCACAAATATAAAACTAAGTCCCTGTATCTTTCAAATATAAGAAAAAATGCTCCTTCCACAATCCACTGCCATGGAAGAAGTTGATTCTGACTGGAAAGTGAATGATAATTTTATTTGGTATTATCAATGAAATGTTATCTGAAGTCACTGATGATCTGCCTATAGTGTTGGCTTCTGAATTATCTCAGCAGAAAACCACTTCAAACTGATGAGGTGTTCACTGACAAAGAGATGGATGCAGCACAGGTTACTTCTCCTCCTTGTCATTTGTCTAACAGATACTGAACAATTAATATTAAGAAACAGAAAGTGCAGGAGCTCAGACATCATGACTGCAGCTGAGGTTGTATCTGTGTCTATGCCTCCATCTCTTCATGGTGTTGACACAGAAAATAGAGGTCTAACAGCTTCCTTCATAGAGGGCAGACGATTCACACAATGCTATGAATAAACTGGAGGCAAATAATTGAGGGTTTAGAAACTAATTTTGTGGCCCAGCAGCTGTAAGTCCAACAACTGTATCATACCCTTCAATACCACAAAAAAACCCTCCTTGACATACACAATTAAAGCAGTGTGTAAGTAATGCAAATACAATGAGCATAACATAGCTGACTTTGAAATGAGCACAATAGAAGTATTTATTTATTGATTGGTTTGTATGTTTTTGTTTACCGGGATAGACTGCAGAGGATCTGGGATTCATTCAAGATTATTTCTGGTTCTCAAGAAAACACAGGTCCTCAGGTCAATCATGGCTCTCAGCAAGTTGAATCAGTATGTAATGAAAGCCAGATTCTGATTGGTCATGGTACAATCCATCTTTCCATGTTTACAGGAAGGGGATTGGATGTTGTCAATGGACTTCCAGGGCATATATCTGCACATCAGAACTACAAGGAATTCCAGGAGGTTCATGAGTATCTGTGTGGGAACCAGTCACAATCAGTCTTGTGCCAAATCATTTAATCTCACCACTGTCCCCGGGGTGTTTGTTAAAAGCATGGCAGCCTCTCACATGTGGATTTATCCAAGTTTTCTGTTAGCTGGATGACTGACTGCTAGACTCTGTCTCCATGGAGTCTCTCATAGAAGCAAAGAATTACTTACTCCATCTTTGTTTTTCCCTAGAAATATCTATCAACATACAGATGTTACAGCTGAAACACTCACAGAACATAATCTTCACCAGATACCTTCTTGACACAAGACTGGATCATATCCATACAGTTAATTATGTATCATCTTCTAAATCACACTACCACTCCTGCTCATATGATGTTCAAAACTTTAGGCCTGATTGGTGCTTAAAATGCTATGATTTAGGCATAGATCTATGATTTTGGTCCTCAGATTTAGCCTTTATTTTCCTTGATTTATGGTGTTCTTTATAATGTCAGACCTAATTATAAATTCATAACCTAAGCCTATACAAAACTTCACTACCACTAACAATATAGGGTCTTGCATGTAATGGCTTTCTATTGTAAAAAATAAAACCGTACTGCTCCATGCCTCTTAACCTCTCCGTGAAACAAATCTAGACAAAGCCAGACAAAATGGGGGGGGCCCCAAAAATAGGGACAGATTTTAAATATTGCTTCTATAAACTTAGAAAGTTGCTAGAATGACGGATTTTGCATTATTATATATTTTCTGAAGGCTTTGAAGTCTGAAACTCAAATGTCCATCATTATTTAGTATTATTTTATGACATCAAGTTTCAATGATTTGCCAGAAAACCACAAATTTTATGAACAGCAGACCAAAAATAAGAGGCAAAAATCTGGACAGTTCAGATGTATGTTCTCATTTTTCTGAACCCCAGCTATGATTTTTTTTTAAGGCCTAGTGCTATGATTTTAATGATTGAAGGTTGAGAGGTATGCTTTTAGATCTAGTTCTGGATCTCCTATCTTATTCATCCAGCTGGTATCACCCAGACATCCAAGCCCTTCAGCTGACCTCATGGTTTCTCCAATTCTCTTAATGGCCAGGGGATCTTTCATATCCACCCAAGATGGTCCAAATCCTTATCATTTTACAGAAACATTCTACTCACAATCTGTACAGAGGGAAGTAGAAAATGCTTTCTTTGTGGAGTATCCAATCCAATATGGTTTAGCTCCTTTGTAGTTCCAGTTTTCCATTTTTCTTTTTCTATATATATATTTTTTTGTTTTGACATTCAATCTGTCTTCTTCATTACTGAAGCTCATTTGGCAGCTATTTCAAATTTATACCCAGGCTTCAATTTTCAATTTCTGTCTTAAAAGAAATATATAAAATCTGCAAAACTTTCCTGAAAGGAATTTTTTTACTTTGGCCCCACATCAAAGATTCTACCCCTCCTTGAGACCTTAGCTTCATGTTGAAGAAGCTTACTTGACCTCCATTTGATTGAGCTAGTTCAAATGATCTCATATTTCTTTCCTGGAAGTCTCTCCCTTTCTTTTGGCTAGACTTCACTTAAGAGAATTTCAGAACTTCTACCCTTTCCTGCTAACCCCTAAGAGGTCTTTCATAAGGATAGCCTCCCTTTGAACTAACCTTCATTCACACCTAAAATGGCCTCAAAGACTAATATTAACCAAACTATGCATCTCACAGTATTCATTCCTCACTCCTTAAACAGGGGGTTGTGCCTTCTCCATTGCCTTGATGTAAGTAGAAAATTTAGATTAAATTTATAATAAACAAAACTAGTGAGACAGAAGGATCAGTTGTTTTCCCCTTCTCTTCATTAGGAATGGGTGAGAAGGTATCCAATATTAACCTGTTTGGATGTCTGTCCAAACATAATTTATTTGTTCACAGCTCATTTAACAACTCCCATCCTTTTAACCAAAAACACATGCTTTAAGGTCAGTGGCAACATCTTCTGCCTTCTCCAGAAATGCTTCTATGAATATCTGTGCTGCAGCTGCATGGGGCCCCATTGCATACTTTTGTGAAGTATTATAAATTGGATGTGGTGTCTCTGTCAGAATCTTCCTCCAGGATCTCCATACTCTATGGTATTTAGTCATGATCCCACCTAAGGTGTTAGCTGGGGAATCTGTCTCATCCATGAAGTGGATGGACTGTATAATCCAGGATACAACAGTTATGGACATGCCATAATGTTAATTATCCATGTATACTCCCTTCAACAAACCGGCCATCCAGGGCCCCCTCCAGATCTTCACCTTTTTTTTTTTATCCTGATATGCCTTTCTGGCTTTATGAAGACTGTCTGTAATTACTTCCTTTTCTTATTGGTCTAGATTGTTTATGTAGCATAGCCAGTTTTATTACATTAGGATGACAAACTCAGTCTGAGGTAAACCTGAAGAAGTATTGGATTATAGGAGATAGGAGGAGCTCATGCTGTGAGAAGGATCTGTGTGTGTGTGTGTGTGTGTGTGTGTGTGTGTGTGTGTGTGTGTGTGTGTGCGTGCGTGCGTGCGTGCGTGCGTGTGTGTGTGTGTGTGTGTGTGTGTGTGTGTGTGTGCACATTTTGTTTGTATCAGTGCCTGGTGGTAGTCATTCACATCCTTGAGGTGGGTAGATAAGGAAAATCAAGAAACAGCATTATAGTAAGCAGATAACTATCTTTTCCATGGATGCCATTTCTATTGTGTCTTTGTAGAAGACATAGAGCTGGCCCTACAAGAATTAGGTGCAGCCACAATTTTATTGGCAGCAAATATAAATGCATTCTTGCAAGCTTATATAACAGAGCTATCCCAAGTACATCCTCATATCAAAAGTGCCATGGCATTGATGTGAATCACTGCGTAGAAAGCAAAATGTAGTACACCTCTGGAGGATACTTCATCCCTAGAAAATGGATTCTGACACATTTCACATCTCCATAAGTTAGCCACACACACACACACACACACACACACACACACACACACATATATATATATATATATATATATATATATATATATATATATATATACATATATACTGATGTATTCCCATGCTCAGATCACAAGTTATTAAAGCATAATCTTAAAATATAAAAATGGACAAAAGAATTTTTTGTTCTCATTGGCTATCCAGTTATGGCATTGCTGCTCCCTGACTATATACTTTAATAATTTATTGGGCAGAAGGCAAAGAACAACTATCTTTATTAGGCATACCATGAGCTGTTATGACGACCACTGTATTTGCTCAGTTTTACAAATATATATATATATATATATATATATATATATATATATATATATATATATATATATGGGTCTAGGACTATTCATTGAAAGCACATTTCACTGAAAGTCAAATGACTGTGCCCAAATCACTGAAAGCTCAATTCACTGAAAACTCAATTCACTGAAACACTGTAGTGTGACCCTGGAGTTATATATATAGTAAGGGGGGGTGTGGGGGGCATAGCCCCCCCACATAGTTTGTATATATATTAAGTTTAGAAAAAAGTAATTTATTGAAATTGCAAGTATCCATGTGTATAGTTCAAAATATTTAAAATAGATGGGGGGCTATGCCCCCCCACACCCCACCAATGTGGTCCCCCCTTACTATATATTCTAATTCCAGGGTCGCACTACAGTGGGGAAAAGGCCATATATAACTTTCAGTGAAATGTGTTTCAGTGAATTGTGTTTTCAGTGAATTGAGCTTTCAGTGAATTGTGCACAGTCAAATGTGTTCCAGTGAAATGTGCTTTCAGTGAATAGTCCTAGACACACACACACACACACATATATATATATATATATATATATATATATATATATACATATACATATATACACAGAACTAAACTAAATATGACACTGTATCCAAAGTTGAAATCAATAAATTGTTAAAAACGAAACAAGCAAAGTGCAGACCGAGGGATAACTGGTAAGCAGTGGAGGGAACCAGGCACAAACCAATCCAAAACGAACAAGCACAGTTACTATTTCTTTCTGTCAGTCAGTCACAAAGATGTAAAATTTTCCAATAATAAGAGCCAAGAATCTTCAAGTAGTAAAAACAGTCCTAAAGGATTTATTTGAACAATTGGTAAGCGCTTTCGCAGTTAAGCTTCATCAGACCAAATACAAACTAATGAAAAAAAACACTCTATATAAATGCATAGTGTTACGGCACCACCCAATCACGGGGTCACATCAATTAAGATCATTAACACTAAAAGAGAACATTCTCTTCAAATGCTATGCAAACAATAAAATCTGCACATAATAGATATACAGCAGCAGTCTATATAATGTACGGTCTTATACTATAATAAGACAGAGAAAATTTATATCACTGCAGTCTTGTAAAGCTAAATTTAGGAATAGTGTGATTGGTTTTGGAAGAATGGAGAATTTAATAGATCATGATCTCTTGGTGCAATATTAATGATTTTGTTATTACCTACAAATAATAAGGTGGAATGGAGTCAGCTTAAGATTGACAGATGATTGAAAGAGGTAGGTAGTAAGGTAATGAGTATTACAGACCCGAACATTTCATACTTAGATATAAATGAAACAATAAAGAGTAATAAATGTTGGAAGGCACCTAGTTATGACCAAGTACCAAATAAATGCTCTGTTTGCTGATTTTTCTTTCTCATATTACCGCAATTGCTGTACTTCTTTTATTTGACAATTACAAATGTTAAGTAGAAGACTGAGGTGTGTTGTATTCTAATTTTAATATTGGTACCAATGTTGCAGGAACAATTTATCTTTGTTTGCTATTTAGACTTAAAAGGGCAACTAGAAGATAGTAGTGTGCTATATCCAGACATCTTTACTGGTGTTAATACTGGTGTGCCACTTTTCTTCTTGAAAATAAAATAACAAAAGCAATATAAATTAATGCTACAACATTGTTTAAAAAATGTGAATTAAACTGTAATTTCAACTTCAATATTATTAAAGTACTTAAAGCAGTAAGAACAATTTACAAACTGCAGTATTTAACTGTTCAGAGTTGAATAAAACAATAATTGAATTCAGTTCAGAATACAGTTTGAATAAATTGCATTTATTTAAAATGTACTTGCTTTAATATTGCTACATGCTCAAGTGTGCTAGCTTGCACTGCACTTGAATTGTTTTTAGTGCTGTTTTAGCTGCTTTTCCTGTAAAAAAAAAATAAAAAAATTCTAAGCTTATCCAGGATGTTTGTAAGCTTCTGAGCCCCCCCCCCCCAAGCCCTTCTGTGTTGGAGGGAAACCTTCTAGCTTATCAGTGGAAGTGGTCAGCACTAGGTAGCCTATCTACCACAAGAGTGGTTGCTGGCCCAGAAATTGTAGTTTATTGGCCGTCTGGGCAGTTTTTTCCATCACTTTCAAATTTCTGGTTTAAAAGTTCACATTTGCGATTGTTTCCCACCTTTCCTATAACTAGTCTAGTCCAGAAACAGATTTGCTGTATCCAGAACTGTTTGTAGTCTAGTCCAGATACAGATTTGCTGTATCCAGAACTGTTTGTAACCTTTATTATAACTAGTCTAGTCCAGCTACAGATTTGCTATATCCAGGACTGTTTGTAAGCTTCTGAGACCCCCAAGCCTTTCTGTGTCACAGGGAAGCCTTCTAGTTTGTCAGTGGGAGTGGTAAGCACTAGGAAGGCTATCTACCACAAGAAGAGTGGTTTCTGGCCCTGAATTTGTAGTTTATTGGCCATTTGGGCAATTTTTCCATCTCTTTCAACCTTCGTGTTTAAAAGCCCATGTTTGCTGTTGTTTCCCATCTTTCCTGTAACTAGTCTAGTTCAGATACAGATTTGCTGCATCCAGGACTGTTTGTAAGCTTCTAAGAGGTGCCAAACTCTGCTCCTCAATTTTCCCTTAGATCTGCTAGTTCTCTCCTCTCCTGCACTTTTACTAGCTTTTTAATCTAGCACTTTACCATACCAGACTTCTTGTAGCAATTATTGTAGCACACAAAAGTGCTACCAGCACTAAACGTTCTACAAGGAACAGCTCCAGTACTTATTATTAATGCCCACCCCTCTAGGCATGTCTAAAGGTCAGTTCCCTGTGCTTTCTCCTATAAACCTGGTGAACGTGGGCATCCTGAGGTAATGTAGCAACTGCCTCATGTACACCAACAACCCTCTCCTCTTACCTGCCAACTCTCAGACTTGCAAGAGATGCACTTATATATCCAAACTGGAAGCCACGCACTCTCCAGCCAAGACCGGAATAGCTGGTCAAAAGGAGAAGGTCAACACTTGCACCACACCACATGGAACACATAGCCCTCCAGAACACACACCTTCACAAAAAACACAAACCACATGCCCACCTTCATGGAGGCTCTCAGTAAAAATCTATCCAAACAGCAGAGACCTCCAAGGCAGAAACACACTCGACCACCACAGCACAACACTAATCATGAGACACATAACTCTCCTAAACAGTGTGCCACTCAACCAAAGCCCCTAAGGCAAAACAGCATGCCCAGCACACTAGTCATAGGTGACTCGATAGTGAGGCACACTGATGTCTCACTCATTAGGTTGAATAAGGAGAAAGTAACAGTCAGCAGCCTGTCAGGTGCCAGGATCCACCACATAACACATGCACTTAGGTTGTTCAACAACAGGTACAAATATGACTGTCATTGTACATGTGGGTGTGAATGACCTGAGACATACCTCCCTGGATTACATGAAAAGAGACATGGAAGAGCTCTTGGATTATGTAGCCCAGGCAGGTATGACCATAGCCCTGAGCAGCATCCTACCATCACTCAGAATGATACCACAGTACAAGCAGAAAATGATTGATTTCAACAATTGGCTAAGTTTCTGGTGTCGTTCTAAGGGGATCCAGTATCTGTCTGCCTGGGATGACATGATTGACAGACCTTGATGCTTTGCCAGAAATGGCCTGCATTTGTCCCCCTGGGCTCCAGATACTGACCAAGGTTATTGCCACCCCTATAGTGAGTTTTCAGGAAGTGTTCCAAAGACCAAATTACCACCATAACAGCTACAAACAAATGCAATTTGAGGGTCATGCTGCTCACCGCTAGAAGTCTAAATCTCAAAATGCACTCACTCGAAGTACTCCTTAAAATGGAGAACATCGACATTTGTGCTGTAACAGACACCAGGATCAAGGCAGCAGAAAGCACCCCTGCTCTACCAGATAATAACTCATTCCACAACTTTCAGCCCCAGAACTTGGACCAAAGCTCCAAAGGTGGTGGTGTTTCCATATTCATAAAGGATGCGCGCACCTTCAGACTGGTAGCCCAACATAATGCATCAGAGATACTTCAGGTGCAGCTAACATTGGATAAGACGGCGATTCAGGTTGTAGCCTGTTATAGGTCCCCAACCATGTCCCAAGACTCAGACTCCACATTCCTAAGCACCCTGGAGAATATTAGGGTCCAACCTAACACTCTCATACTGGGGGACTTCAACTTCCCCTACATTAACTGGGAAAACTGCTCATGTACCAATACACTTGCCCAATGTTTCCTGGAATTCATTAATTCCAATGCCCTGGACCAGTTTGTTCTTACCCCGACTAGAGGGAGCAACATCCTTGACCTGGTCATTGCTAACATGGGCAACCGTTACTCTACACCAATAGTCAGCTCCAACCTGGTTAGATCCGAACACAAACTAATCACCTTGGAAATCCACATCCCTCCCACCCCACTCCGCAAAGGTATCCACTATGAAAAATTTCTCAAAAGCTAACTTTGGGCTCCTAAAACTAGAGGTGGCTAACTTCACAGCACCCATGCAAATTGAGAATAGTTGCATGACTGCTGAATCATACACCAATGCACTATACGAACACGTAAGCAAATGCATGGATCTTGCCATACCCAACAGAATGAAGACACTCTCCTCCAAAAAAGGGAACCCAATCTGGTGGTCCCTGCCATAAACAAACTCTACAACAGAAGGAGTAAACTGATGCAGAATAAGGTGAAGTCCCAAGACTAGAAAAACTCCCTTATCAGCCTCAACAAAAAGTTGAGATTCCTCATCAAATCCTCTAAAGCTAGCTATGAAAACAGAATTGCAGCCAATAGTAAAGACAAGTGCAAGGCCTTCTATATTTATGTAAAGAATCTCCACGGCAATACCCAGATTTGCTCTGAGCTACTGCACAATGGTACCTCCTATATTGCGCCAACAGATATTGCCAATATACTGGCCAACAGATTCAGTGCCAACTTTACCCCTCTCTCCTACCCAAAGGACCAATCACAATACCAGTAGATTGCCAAGCACCCAGTATTACTGCCGCACCAGTTAGAACAGCACTGTCCAAGGCCAAAAATACAGCTTCTATGGGACCTGACAATATCCCTGGCTGTGTTCTACATGAACTACAGAATGAACTGGCACCTCATCTGTGTGCCCTGTTCAATCACAGCCTCACCTCAGGCTTTGTCCATACCAAATGGAACACTGCTACAGTCATCCCTCTCCACAAAGGAGGAGCGGCTACAGACCCTGGGAACTATCACCCCCATTAGCCTGGCAAGTCTGATATGCAAAGCTATGGAACGCATCATCATGGACCTAATAAACAAAGATATAGGGAATCTGCAAACTCTGGAACCCACACAGTTTGGTATCTTGAAGGGTAGATTATGCCTACTCAACTTGGTCGACTTCTTTGAGTCAGTCATCAGAGCTGCAGATGAAGGCAAGGTGGTTCATACAGCTTACCTTGATCTGGCCAAGGCCTTTGATACCATTCCCCACTCAGGAATCATAGAAAAACTCACTAAGCTAAGCATCAACCCCTATATCACTAGGTGGGTTACAAACTGGCTCACAGAAAGAACCCACAGTGTGAAAGTAGCTGACTCGAGGTCAGACTGGTGACCAATCATGAGTGGAGTCCCACAGGGATCGGTCCTGGGTCCTCTTCTGTTTGGTATCTACTTCTCAGAAGTCCAGACCAACACGATGGGACCTGGCTGACAAAATTCGCAGACAATTGCAAGTTGGGAGCCATTATTAACTCCCCAAGTGATGTTGACATCCTACATAAAGGCCTCACTGAGACCAATGACTGGTGTCAGAACCATGGCCTTAAGGTCAATGCCAAAAAATGTGTCGTCATCCCCTACGGGAAAAACCCATTTCCCATGAATTACCACATTGATAGTAGTCCACTGAACACAGAAGGCATTATAAGAGATCTGGGAACACAGGTTGACAGCAACCTCTTTTTTGACCACCACATTGTCACTGTGGTCAGAAAGTCCTATGTGGCACATCTCATTACTAAGAGTTTTACATCCAGGAAGAAAGAGGTCATTGTCTCCCTCTACTCTTCCCTCATTAGGCCAGTCATTGAGTACAATGCCCCATTTGGCATGTACCTCACTAAACACCTGCAACAACTGGAAAGGCCACAAAAGTACCTCACAAATAGGATCCTAGGCCTTAAACACTTGTCCTATATGGACAGACTCAGAAAATTCCAACTATTCTCCATCTGATATTGCCAATATACTGGCCGACAGATTCAGTGCCAACTTTACCCCTCTCTCCTACCCAAAGGACCAATCACAATACCAGTAGATTGCCAAGCACCCAGTATTACTGCCGCACAGGTTAGAACAGCACTGTCCAAGGCCAAAAATACAGCTTCTATGGGACCTGACAATATCCCTGACTGTGTTCTACATGAACTACAGAATGAACTGGCACCTCATCTGTGTGCCCTGTTCAATCACAGCCTCACCTCAGACTTTGTCCCTACCAAATGGAACACTGCTACAGTCATCCCTCTCCACAAAGGAGGAGCGACTACAGACCCTGGGAACTATCACCCCCATTAGCCTGCCAAGTCTGATATGCAAAGCTATGGAACGCATCATCATGGACCTAATAAACAAGGATATAGGGAATATGCAAACTCTGGATCCCACACAGTTTGGTTTCTTGAAGGGTAGATTATGCCTACTCAACTTGGTCGACTTCTTTGAGTCAGTCACCAGAGCTGCGGATGAAGGCAAGGTGGTTCATACAGCCTACCTTGATCTGGCCAAGGCCTTTGATACCATTCCCTACTCAGGAATCATAGAAAAACTCACTAAGCTAGGCATCAACCCCTATATCACTAGGTGGGTTGCAAACTGGCTCACAGAAAGAACTCACAATGTGAAAGTAGCTGACTCCAAATCAGACTGGTGACCAGTCATGAGTGGAGTCCCACAGGGATTGGCTCTGGGTCCTCTTCTGTTTGGTATCTACTTCTCAGAAGTCCAGACCAACACGGTGGGACTCTGGCTGACAAAATTCGCAGACGATTGCAAGTTGGGAGCCATTATTAACTCCCCAAGTGATGTTGACATCCTACATAAAGGCCTCACTGAGACCAATGTCTGGTGTCAGAACCATGGCCTTAATGTCAATGCCAAAAACTGTGTTGTCATCCCCTTCATGAAAAACCCATTTCCCATGAATTACCACATTGATGGTAGTCCACTGAACACAGAAGGTGTTATAAGAGATCTGGGAACGCAGGTTGACAGCAACCTCTCTTTTGACCACCACATTGTCACTGTGGTCAGAAAGTCCTATTTGGCACATCTCAATACTAAGAGTTTTGCATCCAGGAAGAAAGAGGTCAGTGTCTTCCTCTACTCTTCCCTCATTAGGCCAATCATCGAGTACAATGCCCCATTTGGCATGTACCTCAGTAAACACCTGCAACAACTGGAAAGGCCACAAAAGTACCTCACAAAGAGGATCCTAGGCCTTAAACACTTGTCCTATATGGACAGACTCAGAAAACTCCAACTATTCTCCATCTGATATTGCCTGCTTAGAGGCGATCTCTGCTTGACTTACAAAGCCATGTCTGACCCAGCTCTGTTAGAAATGCTACACCTAAAGAAATCCCAATCCATCTGCACCACATGCTCCAGAGACCTCAACCTCGATACCACAATCAACAGAATGTGCTGGAGGGACAGGTTCATAACCCAGAGACTGCCTATGCTATGGAATGGACTTCCCATACATGTTAAACAGAGCACCTCACTGGCCCTCTTCAAGAGAAATATTGATGAGTGGATGGGAAATAGAAAATTCACCCTGGGGATCACTCCAGTTGCTCTACTTGACAGAGGCACTGGGAATTAAGGCTGGGTGGCATGATGCCTGGGTAATCTTATGGGCTAGGCTTGTAAACACTCCAGAGCTATTAGCCTAGTAGACACCTATGAACCTGTGAACCTATCCAGTAAAAGATGTAAAACAGAAGTACAAAACATGACTTAGAGTAATAACGTTTGTGGTTCATCTTTAAAAGTAAAGCCAAATTGATAGACCTTGAGGATGCTATTACAGAAGGCCACAGTGTAACATTCCCTAAGCCACCATGGTACTAAATTATAAATTTGTGGATCTTAATATTTGAATGACTGGACATGTAAAACTTCAAGTCACACACCTGAAACATCCATCAAGCTGACAGTGTGCAGAGATTTTGGCAGAAAGTAAGACATAACTAGCTCTTTTGAATGTCAGGGATGCAAATAAAGCAGAGTTCAAAACACTAGCACCAACATTTTAAATATTATCTGAAAATGAATTTGAAGTCAATGCAGTCTCTGGATCATGAGTTGCATGAAAGTAATAACATGTAACCATAACTCATTCAAGCCTGAAGTCCCTTTTTTATATACTTCCAATTAACACCCATAACTCCTTATGGCATCCACTGCTTTTTTGGGTCTGGTTTCTTTAACTTAATGGCTCACTAGCTAATAACAGGCAGTATTAGGAAAGGGCAAGGACTAATTAAGAAAATGGCACTAAGATTGTTAAATTATGGTGTTCTACAGTAGAGAAATGAATAATTGTTTGCCACCTATCATTAATTTCCATATTTATCATATTTATATTCATTGTTTTATAACTGAGAGGCCTACATACTATTCAGGTGTATAGTATCTGGGAGGGACAGGAAAACTCATTGCCAATGGCATGGCACTTGATATTTTATAAAGATAGATAGATAGATAGATAGATAGATAGATAGATAGATAGATAGATAGATAGATAGATAGATAGATATAGATATAGATGCAGATATATTACAAGGCATTCCATACAGTCTGTATAACATTCATTTTTCTAACAAAAAGAACAATGAAAGAACACTAAAATGTTGTTGTTTCTGGAACTCTCGGCCCATTCCAATACAGTTTGAAAGACCTCCAAGTTGCATTCTTAAAACTGAGCTTTAATGGTGACAACAATCAGTTCTTCCATTGTAGAAGGATTTGTAGACTTAAACACTGTGGTTTAATGAGGGGAATCTAGTACAGTAACCTGCAAACCCAAACCCTGTTCAGGAGCTGCTGAAGACAGGTCCAAGGGGAATTCAGCCAAATAGCAGCAAGTCAGCCCTAGCAAGAGAGTATGATCATTCTCTTGCTAAACTATCTCATTAGCTTCTCACAGGCACTACAGATGGAGTGTGTTTCCTCTTGACACTGGAAAGTATTTTGGAGGTTAGTGACTGTTGATTGTATGGCAGCGTGGGGTATGATAGAATAAGGGGATTTGGGTATGGGGTCAGGTGGTTCAGGATGCACAGCAGAAATCATTCAGTCTTTCGAGTAAAGGCATATTTCTTTATAGGCAAGCGTGTCATTAATTGGTTAGCAAAGTAACATGTCTGAATGAACATAATGGAAAACAGATCCCTCTTTTAGTTCACTTGCTGAGACTGCATATAGGGACCATTGTGCATACCAGATATATTTTTATTACCTACACAATTATAAGGGACAAGAATCAGTAGCCTGGAAAGAAGCTGTCTGGTTATATAACAGGGATATAGGAGAAGGACTGCAGTCTAAACAGTAAGACAGAATCTTGAAATTCATGCTAGTTAGTCTTTCCTTGCAGAAGTGGGGAAAATTACATCAAAATACATTCTTTGGCTTTTCTGGATACCAGAAAGAATAGCTGTCCTTTTTATTATAGCCTTTTCAATATGTTGGAATATATTAAGAAGAGAGAGGAATCCTGGCATCACATTTTTGGGACTGCTCAAACCTGGAAAATGCTTTGGTGCAATATTGAACATGGTGCCTAACAAATGCTTAGGTTATCTTTTAAATTGACATATGTATTAATAGCTTTTAGTTTTCTGGAAGACAGAGTAAGTGGAAAGTCCCTTCTTTTATCTACATTTGAAATTATTGGTAGTATCTAGGGCAGGTGAATGCTGGTGCATTTTAGACTTTATTTGCTTGCAGGAGGGGAAAGTGTGGAAAAGTAGGGGTTCACTTTTGTTAAAAGGGGCTTCCTTCACAGACACTAAGGATTAGCTATCTGACTGATTGTTTAGTAGAGGCGGGAAGTGTATGCTCCTGACTAAGAGCACCTTATCTACCTAAAGCAGTTTGTAATGTGACTACCTGGTGATTGCTACTGTTGGGTTATGTTCATATCATAGATGGCTGTGAATGTTTCCTGCCTTTAAAAGGCAACTTAGGCATTATTGTACTTGTACACTATGTTTACTTATTGTCTGATTTAGTTGGGTGCCAAGAAGAATTTCATGTATGTTATAGTGTGTATCTTATATAATTTGTGAGTCTCATATTTTCTGATGTCTTGCAGGGCTGCCATAAGCTTCATGATTTGTATGTAGATAGACAGATAAGTAGACAGATATGCAGACAGAAAACAGACGACCTTTTTCAACCTCGGTAGTTATGATTTCCTTTTTTTTCTGTGTATGAATACAGCATGGCAGGTAAATAGGAAAGTAATCTACAACAGAATAATTTTGGAATGAATTTTAAATGACACTTGTTTATTTTCAGAGTGCATATAATGTTTGATATTTCACTGTGGATTTAAAGCAGACAGATAATTCATTATTTGGTTATCTTGTATTTATTGTTCAAATGTTGTATTAGTACAGCTTCTGTGTACTTACATTTTTAGAAGCAAATCTTTAACCTTGCATGTTTGAGGGAATAGTTTGTGTGGCTCTAAACAAGATAATGTTATGTTGAATAGAGCATACAGTTAAAGATAAGACATTCACAAAATTGCTAATGTACCCAGTATGGAGTGAACATAGGCAGAACAAACAAGGAACGTTTGCATGTCATAAGATGTCTTGTGTACAGCCTTCCCACTGGCAACAATGTGTTTGTGCAAGTGGATGCGCAAGGAGGGCCCTCTGTGCTAAAGAAAAAAGTTACATATGAGAACTGAAAGACATGGACTGCACAATGCTTATCAGAAAAGGTGTAATGAAATAAGAATTGAGCAGAACACTGAGTAACAAGTTATTGTTTTAACAAACATTATTTGGACAGATTTGGCTGCCTTGTGTATTTATTTATTTACTGTGTTTCCCTGACTCTCTTTTACAATGTTTGTTTCCATGTGGGGTTTAAGATTAAGTACTTTAATCATCATTGTAAACGGCATGGGGGAGTGGTCCGAATGGAGAGATGATAAGTCAGCAAGCAAAGGAGAGTAGTATTGTTGAAATTTAATTCATCCTCGAGTCGTGGTGAGTACCTTCGTGAGGTGGACCCTGTTTTTCACAAAATCTCAGCAGGATGACACTGATATATAGACTGTATTTATATAGCATATATCATGGACAGAAGTAGGTCAAAAATTAAAAAAGACAGCTGAGTGCACTACACCCAGGATAAAAAAGTGTCCAGTCTCGGTAGGCACACTGGTGCCAGGACTGGAAAAAATGACAGTGTAGAATCCTCAAAATATGGAAACATTTATACAATAAGGCCAGGCCAGGCCCAGGGGGAGGATGGGCCCCTGTTATAGAAGGAAGTAGTAGTCCACAAAAATCACAAAAACTGATAGGCCAAAGAAGAGCCATAAAGACAATAGAGTGGACTATTGAGGATAAGAAAGAAATTATGTATTGTCACTAGTAGTCTTCTTTCGGCTTTTCCCGGTTAGAGGTCGCCACAGCGGAACTCCGGTCTGCTAATGATTAGTAGTTGATTGTTACATGCCGAGTTACCAGCCCTGATGCACAACCTTCAACGAAGGTACACCCATTCACGCATGTCTCCACGCAGAAGATGCTCTAGCTGAGAATCGAACCAGACAGCGTCTTACTGTGAGGCGACAACGCTATCACTATCATGCAAAAAAAAACAGAATTTCTAGACACAAGCTATACAAAAAGATTAAGAGAGAAATAAGAGGAAAGAAAAATACTTTCACAAGAAATGTAGTCAGAAGTCTCAAATAAAAATGTGTGTTCATTAATACAACAGATATGTGAAAAATAGCATATAGGCCAAGAAACTTTAATCTGTTTGGAAAAAGAAGCATCTGAGAAAGTGCGAAAATATAAATAACAAAACCTAGAGATTTTTGAAAAGTATAAAAAAGAAATATGAATATGGGAATGAATGAGAGATTTGTTATGGTGCAATATTTATGCAAAGATGAAATCCAAATTAATCAATATAAAGAGGTCAGCCCCAAAAATATTCAAACAGAGATATAGGCAAAGGCATCCAGATATGGAACATTTTACAATAAAAAATAATATCACAAAGAGGGAATGTAGAAAAGAAGATTAGTAAAGTAGAAGTTAAAAACAGAAGTTGAAGTTATGGAGTGCCTGCGGAGTGAAGGGTTTGGTGTAGAAAGTCTAACACAGGTTACATCACAGCATGATGGTACAAGTCCCCAAAGTAAGGAGAAACAGGAAGATCAGGAGACATCTGAAAAAGCTATATGGAGATGGAAAAGAAAAATTAATATTGTGTAATATCTATGCAAAAGAGAAAGCAAAACTAATCAATACAAAAACAGCAGCACCAAAGATATTTGAAGAGAAATACAGGCAAAGGAATCCAGACATGGAAAACTTTACAATACAAAAAATAAAAAGACAAAGAGGAAAAATAGAAAAGGAGATTAGTAATGGAGAAGTTAAAGAAATAGAAACTGAGGTTATGGAGTACCTGTGAAGTGAAGGATTCACTGTAGAAAAATCTAATTCAGAAAGCACCACAACAGTACAGAGCAGTGGACATCCAAATTAAGGGGAAACCAGTGGAATGGGAAGCAAGTGGTCAGGTGCCATATGAAGTTATTTTGGAGCCTTCCACAGAAAACCAGTATAAACATCCACTTGAAGCTGGACAGCAAGGTAAAGAACAGGAACTGTGGAATCTCTGACACAGTTAATGCTGAGGAGTGATAAGTCAGTGAGTTCTCATATGACAGAGCAATGGATGGTGCAGGATTAAGTTGAAGAGAATGTGCCACAGGAAGATGATACAAAACTTTTTATAGCATGCCCACAGGAAATGGAGAACAAAAAATGTGTCCTCAGTTTAGAAGAAAATGAGCTAAGAGAGGGTTGCTTGATTTAATAGAGATAGATAGACATATTAAGATCAATGAAAGAAATAGACCGAAAAAGGTCAATAAAACCCAAAAATCAGAACTATGATAAAACATATGAACACAGTAATTAGGACTGTTCATAGAGATCCATGCGATGTAAAAGAAGTAAACAGGATATATTACTATGTGGCTAAATTAATAACTGATAAAGTTCTACCACGAGAACACATGGTAGTGAAGGAAAGAAAGGGAAGAAATCGAATACCATCATGGAAATATCAAATAGAGAAAACTATAAAGCAATTAAGACAAGAAGTGTTACTGTTAGAAGATTATAGAAGAGGGAACAGATAAACAAAAATACTTAGAAAGATAAACATGATAAAATCAATGCACAGTATTAGAACAGATCAGGATCTATCATGCAGTATCACAAATAAACTAAAAATCTCAGCACAGGCAGAAAAAACATAGAAGATGCACAGATAAATATAAAGCAAAAGTACAAAATAAACAATTTGCTGATGACCCAAAAAAGTTTTATAGAGAACTGGGAAACAAGGTAAAAGGAATTGAAAGACCACCAAAAAAGAAGAAATCGATACATTTTGGAGAAGTATTTGTGAAGATCCTGTGGAATATAACAAATATGCTAAATGGATAGAAGACGTAAATGAAAGAATAAGAAATTTAAAGGTACAGGATATGAAGTGGGATGAAGTAACAGCCAGAGAGATTCAAGCAAAGTTAAGAAAAGCCTCTAATTGGAAACCCCCTGGCTCAGATGCAGTACCTAACTTCTGGTTAAAAGTATTGGCATGAGTAAGACCTATTTATATGCACACCCTGAATAGACACTAACAATGCTAACAACACAAAAAAAAAATGCTTAAGAATGCACCTGCAAGCTACTCGAAAAACTATAGACTAATAACTTGTCTTCTAACGACATCTAAACCATAAACTGGAATTGATGCTGACAGAGTTTATAGCCATTTAGAACAAAACTCAATTATGGTAATAGAAAAAAAAAGGTGATCAAAGAAAGGTGTATGGAACAAAAGATCATTTGTTGTTAAATAAAGTCATAGTGGAGAACTGTAAAAAGGGGAAGAATCTAAGTATGGCATAGACTGACTACAAAAAAGCATTTGATAGTATTAAAACATTCATTTAGACGTCCCGTCTCTTCAGCTGATTGTCTGTAGTCTTCAGTGACTTAAAGAGATGTCTGCACTATTTTTCCCTCTCACCACCTTTTAACTTCTGCTCCATTCCAGGTATGGTGTGTAATTTTTGTATTTGTCTGCTGTAATTTCGGTTGCAAATCTCAGCAATGGTAGAGGAAAAATAAAGGAAAATAGCATTCAGTGCTCGGAAAAAAAGGATTTAATAAAGTAAATAAGTTCCGAAACAAAAGCCATAAACCAAAAGTGGGACAAATGCCCAAAAGTAGGGACAGATTTTAAATATTGCTCTTACAAACTTAAAAAGTTGATATAATAATAGGTTTTGGATTAGTATTAATTTTCTGATAGGCAGGAAGTCTGGAATTCAAATGTCTGTCATTATTCTCTAACTTCAATCTTTAATGATTTGCTACTAATTTGCCAGAAAACACAATTTTATGAAAAATGGACCAAAAATATGAGGAAAAAATCTGGACAGTCTGTGAATATCTGTACAGTTGGGAGGTATAGCCCATGAATATCATATATCTCATGCATTGTTCATCTCAATGCATTTTTGAGCAGTATTTCAGGACACCACAGAGGTCTTGAATGGCTCCTTAGAAAAATGGGAAATTCTAAACAAACAATGTGGGGTATTTTTCAGAAGTATTATGAATATATGCTGTGTGCTGATAATTACATGAATAGCTTGAACCAGAACGGGCAGATATTGTACTCAATGAAATCAAATTTAAGCATACACAATCCTAGAAAAACTTTGCAAATATAGTTACTGTCTAACCAGCACTGCTTTGCAGATATTTATATTTAGTTGTCCATTAAATATGGAAAATTGCATACAAATCATAATCTTGCAAATAACTCAGAAATTGTGTGACGTACAAAACTACTTTGCAGCAAATTCAAGATCACAGCTGCACAAACAGGAGTCACAGAGATAATTGGGAGCCTGTCTTCTATGGTTAGAAAAGTACTAGCAGGTGCTTGCATGCTTAAGTAATGCATCCATCCATCCTCAACCCCTTTTTCCCATTTTGCACATGGGGTCGGTGGGTCATTTCAACTGTGACATTCCTCTTGAGCCAAGATTTACACAGCTGGGTGGCTAGCTCTGCCACGGTAGTTTATTCGTACCTCTTACTCACACACACACACACACACACACACACACACACACACACACACACACACACACTTGCACCTATGGACAGTTTAGAGTGTCCAATCCACCTACTGCATGCCTTTGGAATGTGAGACGAAACCAGAGCACCCAGAGGAAACCCATGTGAGTGCGGGGGGGACATGCAGACTCTGCACAGGGGGCACCCCACCCGGGAGTCGAACCGGAGAACCTCTTGCTGTGTACGTAACAATAATATCTATGTAGTAGCTGCAGTGGTGAAGCGGTGGCATTGTTGCCTCACACAAGAGGTTCTCCCATTTGATTCTTGGCTGGAGGGCCTTCTGTGTGGAGTCTGCATGTCCTCCCCACAGTCGAGTGGCATTCTAAATACATGCATAGAATGTGCGTGCCTCCATTGAAGGTTGGGCGTTGAGCTGGCACCTCGGCACCGTAAAAAACTACTGCCAATCATTAGTGGACCAGAGTTCTGCTGTGGCGGCCCCTAACCAGGAAAAGCCAAAAGAAGAAGAACAAGTTTTAAAACATTCATGGATAAAATAGTGCTTAAAAACATATAAGATACACCCTCCACTGATTGATTACATTACAGTGACCATGAAATAGTGGCAGACAGCTTTGCAATTAAGCCATGATAAAGGACAAATTATTATCCAAAGGATAAAAATTTAAAGAGGGATAAAAATCAGGTAACAAATGAATGTGCCAAAAAAACAAAAGAAAGAATATAAGGTGAAGGATCAGATGAGAAGGCAAGAAATGTGAAAAATGCATAAATATAGTTGCAAGTATAGAAAACTCCTGGAAGTACCTCATGTTGATCAGGATCGAATGCAAGAATGGTTATCAAGAGGTGAATTCAAACCAAAAGATGAAAGGTTAATATTGGTGGCCCAAGACAGTGGACTTCATACACGTTGGTTTACAAAGTCTATTGAACATGTGAGAGAAACAGATAACTGTAGGTTTTGTAAAACAGAATTAGAAACAGTCGCACACCTTGTTGCTGGGTGTGACATACTAATGGCAGAAGGGCTGTATACTGAAAGGCATAATAATGTGGCAAGACTGCTGTACTGGGAATTGTGCCAACATTATAATACTGAAGTAGCTGAAAAGCACTGGAAACATGAGCATCATAGAAAATGATGGTCTACATCACACTGGATCACCCACTACCGACCATTCAAAAGATAGATGCAAGAAAACCAGATATAGCAGTCCATGAAAAGAAGACAAAAATAGCATTGATCATTGAAATCACTATACCCAGGAGGCCACAGTGGTACAGCGGTTAGCATTGCTGCCTCACAGCAAGAGGTTCTCTGGTTCAATTCTTGGATGTGTTGCCTTCTGTGCGGAGTCTGCATGCCCTCCCTGTGGTTGTGTAGGTTTCCTCCGGGTGCTCCGGTTTCCTTCCACATCCCAAAGGCATGCTGTAGGTGGATTGGACACTCTAAACTGGCCCTAGGTGTGAGTGCATGTGTGTGTGTGTCTTCTATGGAAGGTTGGGCGCCAGGCTGGCAACTCGACACCGTAAAACTCCACTGCCAATCATAAGCGGACAGGTGATCTACTGCGGCAAGCCAAAAGAAGAAGAATATTGAAATCACTATACCCAGTGACTACAGTGTCTTGCATACAGAGAGACACAAAGTCATAAAATATCAGGATTTGCAGGCAGAAACAAGAACAATATGGAAGAAAGATACCCAGATAGTTCCATTAGCAGTAGGAGCAATGGGTCTTATAAAAAAGAATCTGTGATTGTATTTATATATGTTACCAATACATTTAACTCCATGCGAATGGCAGAAGGAGTCATTACTGGGCACACTGCAGGTGCTGCAAAGTGTACTTCTGGCTAACATCAAAGATTGAAACAATACTAATTTCATGAACTTTAATCATACTTTGACTTAGGAATGGGGTCCATTCTCATCATGGTATTAAAACCCCAAGAGATCTGGAAAAATTGAAAAAAGGGCATGAATAGAGTGGACTGGACAGTGGGAGGTGTGAGGTTTCACATCTGCAAAGGACGTAGCAAACAAACAATACTTGTGCAACAGTACAGAAAAAAAATGAGAACGTCATACAGGAGTGTTAGTATTAAAGCTGCATGGCAACCACAAAGAAAGAGCAACATCTGTCACTGTAATCCCAATATTTAGCCTCTATAGAGATGTAGGGCCATTATGTGGCCATGGCCAGGAATGAACTGCTTAGAAAGTGCATGATATGGACAATAGTATTCAAGTAATCCAGCTGCTATATGACAGCCTGTTGTAAATTATGATGCACACAACTGTTTTCATGGCTGCCCTTGCAGGATAACTTGTATGTGTCTAAAGCTTCTTCACAGTGGTCTTGTAACAACTGTAGCATCCAGGAAGGGTGCATGAAATGTCACCCAGGACTGACTGCGCCATCCCTCCACATTATATTACAGGTCCTTTGCAGTCAGTCTGGATACACTATAGAACTTAGTTGGAATGAGGAGATATAACACATAGTACTCTTCTTCTATATAAGGTGATGGTGCTGCTTATAAACATATATTGCTCATAAAACCACTAGAGCACTGTCCTGCATGCATCTGACTTATATTGCAATCTATTACTTTTCTATGGTGGCATAAGAAAATGCATAGCCTATTTAGTCTTCCTTTAAGTGCATTTATCATTCTACTTCTCCTCTGTTCTTCCCTCTTTCCACATCATCTGTATTGGTAACTCACTTACAGCTTTAAAAGTTGTACAACATATCCCACTGCCACATGGAGGGCAGTCAGAAGCAAGGTGGTGCACCACTACTCACTAACAACTTTAAAAGCTGTTACACACTTTGTGCTGCCACACAACTGTGCTTAAAACTAAAAAAAAAAATCAGAAGGCAGCCAAAACTCCCCATATGCTGAGAAGAACTATGATTGGGTCTCCACTTACAACCCTTTGTCTTGTGCTCTCAAAATGGGTGTCAAGATTCAGGCATGATTGGGGATGCAGTCATAATTCTGTATACCCTGTATGTTATCTGTTGCTTTTGCAACAAGCAGATTGTATTTTACAATCTAAAGATGCACTGTCAGGGCCTCAGTAGGCTGTATACTTGACAGTGAAGCCTGGAAAATCAGACGTCTATGAGTGTAAGTCCTACAGTAAGTGCATGGAATAATATTCCAGTACTGATGCTGTACTGCATCAATAGGGAATATTACTTTTCAGAAGAGATTTTAAACTAAGAGTTCTCTCTGCCTTACTTGCCAGGAGCATAGAGACATGTAAAAGATATCAAAAAGAAGAACAGAGGAATTTCCCAAGCGCCTGTCCAAATTTCTCCTATTTGCATAAATACCACCTCAGGTCTCACCTGAAGATAGGCCACAAACTTGGTGGGACTAAGTAGTTTAACCAAAAATAAATAAACCTGCATGGCTTTCAACTTTAAACCAGTTCACATTATAAAACTTATATCAACTTGCAGTGAGCAATACAATGTAAAATAATGTTACTCCGATAAGTATATTTTCTTGTATGATACTTCAACCAGCAAATACGACTACACACGCGGTCGAGTGGGCATTCAAAAGACATGCGTTGAATGGGCGTGCCTTCGTTGAAGGTTGGGCATCGGGCTGGCAACTCGACACCATAAAAACCAACTGCTAATCATTAGCAGACTGGAGTTCCGCTGTGGCAATCCCTAACCAGGAAAAGCCGAAAGACAAACAACAACAACAATGTATTGTTAATGTCAGTCTGGGCAACATTATAGTTATGGATTTTTTCCTTTTAATTTCTATTCAGATTTTTATTGAAGTCTATTTACCAGCAGGATTAATCATATCAATTATAACAATAGCTGTGGCCAATTATATCTACCATTTAAAAGCATATGGACAACATTTAACCCACTCACTAACCTCTGGACCAGGTGCAAAAAGATTGGGGGTATTATAGTGCATTTACAATGTCTGGAAAATCACCAAGTGTCAGTGGGATGATCTAACAAGAGAACAGAAGCCCTTGAGCCCAATAAGCTATTAAGCAGAAGTTGGCTTGCCTACACTGTAGCATTCAGCCACTGTACTAAACCATCAACTAACAGTGAGAGATCATAATGCAGTTCTGAAACATGCCATGAAAATGAGTTTTATTATGCATTCAAAGTGCATTACTCTTGAGAGTGCCTTCCAGAATATAATATGTAGCAGATAACAACAGGCGTAAGTGATGGAGATACAACCAAATATTCAGACTAGTAGGACACACACTAAACATAACAACAAATATACTGGATGAAATGTAGGTAAACCTGATTGTGTAGGTGCAATTGCATTTTGCTGTATAATAGTATACTAGCAGTTACAACAATCTATATCAACCAACTCAGTCCAATAGAACACATTTGTAAGGGTTATATGTTGAAACCCACATCAAATATTTGTACAGCACTTGGAAGGCAGATACCTCTCAGGAAGCCATCAGATGCAGGCAGTGCAGCAAGGGTGTAGCCAAGCATATGATCTATATTTGTCTAGGAACAGTTTGTCTTGATTGTTCTCAAAAATGAAATGATCTCTGTAGACACTACAGATCACCATTCAGCTCGCTAGGTCATGTGATTATCATATGAAAGCATTTTTTTTCATAACAATGAACAAACAAATATATTATAAAACAAGTAATTGTTTACATAAGTCCACAGCTTAGTAATGGGAAGATGCCAATAATTTATTTGGACTGCAGGTTAGAGACTGTCTTCCCTATCAAGGGCTGATATCAGAGTATAGGCAAAGAGAAAGAAATGGGGTGATCCTAAATGAAAGACCAGCACTGGTAGAGATTTTATTAGACTCTAGAACAGAAGCTGCCATTAAAAAAGGAATAATTAGTAGAGCATGTAAAATATTGTGTGATAACTATAAGAATCAATCAGAGGAGGTTAGAGAGGATTGGGAAGAAAGACAGGATAAGCAACTCTCAAAGAAACAATGGGAGGATCTATGTAGGTATGTCTGTGAAATATGCAACAAAATCTAGAAGATTTAGGATTTTTGCTTGGAAATGTTTGCATAGGTATTTTTATACCCAAGTAGACTCCAGATAATGTTTCCTCAGGTAGATAGTAAATGTTGGAGGTGTGATGAGGAAGAAAGAGGTAATTGGGAACATATTCTGGGAGTGCAATGAGTTGGCGGACTCTAAGGATTCCCTGCGGGATGCGCTGTTGGATATGTTTGGTCGGCAGATTAGTGTGACAGGGGAGATGATTTTTCTGATACTATGATACAGAATCTGAATTGCCTAGACATGGTAAAGCCTTACTGTCTCTAATTATGGTGGCTGGCAAAAAAAACAATTATACAATAATGGAAATCAAAATCTAAACCGACTATATTAGAAGTAGTGAATATAGTAACAGAGATAAAACAACTGGAACTGCGATATTTAGAAAAAGGTAGGCATAAACTACACTGGAAAAAATGGGAATTGTGGGAACAATACATACAGCGGAGGAATGATGTTTAAAAGAAGGCAGGATCACAATGAGCTACTTAATGTTTGAGTGAAAACAATTGGGTAGATTATAAATGATGTATAATGTTTGCAACTGGGAGTGTGTCGTATGGTTTATGATACAAAATGATTGCAACTAGGATAGTGTCAGTGTGGTTTATTTTCATTTATATGAATGTATGATTGCTTACGTCAAAAGTGATGGTTTAATAAAGATGTTCCTTCTTTAAAAAAGGGTCAAAAGCTGAATAATTTACATAATGTTGCTAAGGTTATATGATATATAGCAATATATTTGAAGCATAATGCTTGTTTATACAGTTTGATTACTTTTTATATAAGTATAAACGTGCCTTTGTCACAAGTGATAATTCAATAAAGGTATTTTAAAAAAATGTTATACTAATCAAGAAAACATTTTTTTTGTTGTAGGTGAGAATAGCAGGATATGGCATGATAAATGTACAGTAGCTTCATTGAGGGAGACATATGTGTATTCCTTTAATATGAGGGAGAGCTGCACTATGAGACTCTGTAAGTACAAAATGGAGATTGGTTAACTCCTAATACACACTGAGACACTTTGACTGAATCACACAGCATATCATGCATCACAGCAGGTCATGACTTACTAGACACAGACGGATCACTATAGCACTATGCCTTGAAGTATGTACAGATGTATTGGTTGAGGAGTTTCTCAGATGTGTCATAATAATCTTACGTATAAGCAATGTGCTGTATGACACCTGGTGTCCATAGGCTGCATTCTTGTTTTGTTTGCCTGTCCTATGGCAGCTGATCTAGTCGTTTCCATTCTGGAATGGCATACCCAAATTTTAAGGTGTATGCTAGTTTTTACATATGCCTACTATTACATCAGAGAGTTTACAGACTTGTGCACTTCCTTAATTGTATATCTGTTCTGTTAGCTCTTACAAGCTGTTGGCAGTCTCCTGCCCTGAGCATAAACTGTTCAGGAATCTGTTCTTGTGTAGAAAATATGAATTTTTGTTATGAATGTTTGTTTTCATCTTTATGTTCATTCATGGCAGCTAATAAAAGCAACATTGTAAAATTTCCTTGTCAAGCATGTTTATTAACCAACAAAAATCTGCCTTTCAGGAGAAGGCACAACACCTTGCTTTGTAGTAATAATTGCATGTATATTTTCATTTCTAATCTAGTCATTTTGCAAGATTTTATCATTGATAACTTCACTAACTGAAGAGTAAAATTATTATTTATTATTTTATTTTACATTTGTTGACCGGGCTAGTCTAACTGGATATATGTTCATTTTCAGTAAAGGCCCGGGCAGATAAGCTCCAAGAAATAAGCAAAGAGATACAACTATAATAACAATAACAAATAGGACAAAAATATTTATACAGCAGTAACATATGTAGTACAGCATACAGGTTAGCATAGAATATTCAATGCGGCAAGAATGATAACAATGTATTTCACAGGTTCAATGCATTATACAGGTAAAGTCAATAGTAAAAAGAAGTAAATTTTGTAGTGATATTGATGAAGTATTTACTTAAAAACCAGTATCCACAGAGCATAGAAGTAATGTAATATAGAGAGAGATGATAAAAAATAGTAATAGGAAGGTATAACAGTAGGTGAGACGTAATGGCTAGGGAAAGGCCAGTATGAAAAGATAGATGACTAGACAGGTTTGGTACAAGGGCAATAAATAATGGTAGCACCAAATATTTATGCTTATGTGGCATTAAAAGGGTGAATGGGCATTAAAGACGGTGAAAGACAAAGGTATCATAAAAGTCAATAATTTAGTACAAAAATGGAATATCCTTGAAATATAAAAAGTAAATGTAACAGGAAGTAGAATATGTATATAGTATAAACACTGCAATACAGATTACACTTCATTTTATCTAGCCTTAATTTTGTTAATATTACATATACGTAACAGGATTGAAAACTTACAAACCTATTTGTAGTGGTGGATTTGTTACTGATTATTTAAAGGAGGCTTGCAATGTTGATATATTTTTTTTCCTTGGCTAAACCACAGTGTCGCATGTCTTGTGTATTAAAATGAGACACTGAGGCTGGGTAGGCATTCAAATCATTTATTATACATACACATGTAAGAAGCTGAAACGTGTACATATACTTCGTACTTCATATGCTTATTGACTGACTTGTTACTTCTAACACACACACACATGCATCTCCATTCAAGCTTACATTCACACGGACTGGCTGCACAAAAAGGCACTGATTGCATACGTGCTCAGTAACTTATATGAAAGTGCTGTCTAGCTACAGTGGCTGACTAGGTTCAATATACACACTGATCTACATCCTCCCTCTAACACTGTTTGACATTGCAAAATACAAGAATGAAGGCATATTTAAGAGTTAGACATTATTTCAACATTTCAACAAAACATTACTGATTTCAAGTCCAAGTCGCTGCGTAATTAGGATTAGGGTTTGCAAATTCCATCCGATCTAGTTACATAGAAATTCTGACTGGGTTTAGTAACAGAGACAGTCTCTGAGGATTCATCTAATACTGGAACATTTGGGTTTACATCAGAGTTGTTTGAAGAAAATACACTGTTCTTTTGAATTCAAACAGTTGACGAGTCACTCTGGAAATTAGAGTCACTAGCACAGGCAATCTGCTGTGGCACTGGTTCTGAGACAGGTAACACATGTCTATGATTCCTTCTGTAATCCATTCCTTCAAATTGTATGATGTGAGATCTCAGTTCCTCCCAAATGGCCTTCACGATTCCGACACAATCATAACCTTTGGATGTTTGCATTCTCCCAATTTCTTTAACAATGATCGAAGGAATTTATTGGTTTTATCACAATACAACTTCTGTGACTGACATTTCTCAAAAGTTGTGCCTTGACCACTCTATTGCTCTTTGCATTTGGTACTAACAATTGTTTACTGACTGGAAGAGTTGTTTGTGTTTGTCTGGATATCAATCTTTGAGCAGGTGAAGCAAGCAAGTTGTTTCGAGGAATGTTTCTGTGATTAAGTTAAGGAAAACATCAGCACCATCTCTTTTGGATTTCTTCAACAAGTGCTTTGCACTCGGAACTGCACATTCGGCTAAACCACTGGCTTGTGCATACTCACGACTACTGGTAATATGAAGAAAGTCCCAAGACTCCGCAAATTTCTTGAACTGCTAACTAGTAAACTGTGCACCATTGTCAGACATGACTTTGTGCGGACTACCATGGACAGAAATCTCTTCAATGTTGTAATGACTGTGCTGGACATCAAGTTAGGAAGTAGGTCAATTTCAAACCAATTTGAGTAAGACTCTACTAACACCAAGTAATGTTGACCATTCCATTCGAAAATATCTACAACAACCACTGACTATGGTAATTCAAGAATTTGGTGTAGCTGAAGCAGTTCTTTTAGTTAATGTGGTTTGGTGCTGTTGCATACTGAACATGCTAGAGTTTCCTTATCTGTATCTTTGGACATAGAAGACCAGAATACAATGCCTCTTGCCCTTCTTTAGGTTCAGTCAGTACCTGCATGACCACAATGCAAAATTTTGATATATTCCTGTTGCTTTAGGAATTACCACTTTTTGACCTTTCATGTGGATTCCATTTTCCATCATGAGCTCATCTCTATAAGGAAAATACTGCTGAATGTCAAGTAGTAAATTAGTTTGTAGTGTTGGCCATCCTTGACTGATAATGTTTTTCAGCTTCTGGAAAATTGGGTCTGAAGCTGTGTGACTTCTTAGTTCATAAAGCTGTGATGACAAAACATTTCTGACTTCCATGACTTCAAAATCTGCTGTTTGATTTTCATACTGCACCGTCAATTTGCCTGGGTGCGCATGACAAAGCAACAGCAAGGTGCAAGTGTTTGCCCTTTTTGTAAACAATATTGAAATTGTACTTTTGCAATTTTAACATCATGCATTGCAATTGAAGTGGGGCTGTATGTATTGGCTTTTCCAAAATTGTCACTAGTGGTTTGTGGTCAGTCTCTATTTGGATAGGTTTGCCATAAATATAATCATTGAACTTTGAACATGCGAACACTACTACCAAAAGTTCTTTTCCTGTTTGGGCATAATGCATCTCTGTTTGAGTTAAAGTTCTTAATGTATAAGCAAAGGGTATGCCTTCTTGAAGACATGCTGTGGCAAGGCTGTACCTTGAAGCATCGCAAGAAAGAGTTACAGGTTTGTGAACATCATAATATCTCAATGTGGGAGGGCTTACTTCAACTACAATGGAAGCAAGACTTGGATAAAGGCTTGGAGCTCATTAGTAAAGCCATTGAAATCGACAACAAATGTGACTTTGCATATGAAACCATGGGAACTATAGAAGTCCAAAGGTAATGTTTGACTTCTAAGAATGTCACAAGATTAATATGTCCTTTACTTAACCTACACGGCAGATTTTTTAAATTTTTTTGTAACTTGGCCTTTTGTGTTAAGATTTGTTCTTGGTGACATTTGCAGTAGAAGCAGAAGCATGAATGTGGACCTGTTGCTGCTGTGGTTCCAGTATTCAGCTTTTCCAATCAGTCCTTCTGTTGAGTTTGCCATTTCCTGACATTACCCTGGGCAGATCTGTGTGTGCTCCAGCCTTTTTCCTGCCAGTAGTAGTGTGTGTAATTACAGAGTTCCTGCAAAGGCGTTCGTGATAATTTTTTTATTCAGTACTTAATGATATATTGCCACTGTTTTCTACAATGGACTTGTCTTCTGTTTTCAGTGTACCATTAACACACCTGAACGTTTTGGCATTTTTGCCAGATTGGAGGAAAATAACTTACTCTGGCAAACTATTCAGCCATTACCTGGAGCTTGGAAAGAAAAATCTTATTCTGACAAGAATGTTATAAAAAAAAAAAAGGAATGTTATGAGCTGAGTAAGTTAAGTGATGTTTTCCATGACATGTTCAGTGATCATTTCTTTTGCAGCTAAGCAACTTGACAGTGGTACTTTCTTAGGTTAAGGTACCATGATTAAAAGACCGTGTTAGAAAGTGCTGTCTGGCTTTGAAACACTCACACATTGTACAGTCAGTGAAAGCCCAAATATAGTCGTGGGTGTACTGAACAGACTGTAGCTACATTAGCACTTCAGATGTTAGTGAGTTAACAGGTGGCTGCTTGATGATGGCTTTCTACTGCAGGACTCTCATTAAAAGTATTTACTATTTCTAAATCCAGTCAGCCCATAAGGAATTGTGCTTTAAATTAACTGCTGCATGGGAGATGTGAGGAACCTTCTGCAGACATACACTTTCTGGATCAAAAGATCTTCAAAATGGACAAAAAAGAAAAATTCTATGCAAGATTTCCTTTTCTTCTAGAACAAATGTCTCTTCTTGCTATTTCCTAAGCACACATTCAAAATGAACCAAATAGTCTCTAAACATTTTGTGTGCTCCTAATTGTATCAATATAATCTCTAAGGTCTGTTTTAGATCCAGATGAATGGCCGTGGTGGTGCAGCAGCAGCAGTTAGCATTGTCAGCTCACAGCAAGAGATTCAACAGTTTGATTCTCGGCTGGGGTGCCTTCTGTGCTGAGTCTGCAGGTCCTCCCTGTGGCTGCATGTGTTTCCTCTGGGTGCTCTGGTTTCCTCCCACATTCCAAAGGCATGTAGTAGATGGACTGGACACTCTAAATTGACAATAGGTGCGAGTGAGTGAGTGAGTGAGTGAGTGAGTGAGTGAGTGAGTGAGTGAGTGAGTGAGTGAGTGAGTGAGTGAGTGGTACAGATGAACTACCAAGGTAGGGCTGGCCACCCAGCAGTATAAACCTTGGATTGAGATGATTGTCACTGTTGAAAATGACACCCTGACCCCATGTGCAAAATGGGAAAAAAGGCGTTGAAGATGGATGGGTGGACTGGCAACTTTCTTCTTCAGAATATTGAATGCTTTTCAGTGTTGTCCCAACCAGGAACTGTTTACATTTGTGCATGTCAACTCATGTAATGGTGCAAAGAGCTCAATCAAGTCTGGGATGAACTTTCCGAAATAGTTGACCATATCCATGAAACATTGTAAAGATGTGACATTCTCTGGAACTGCCATTTCAAGAAGTGCCATTTGCTTAGACGGACCTAGTTGTAAGCCCGCAACTTGTAAACAAATGTCCCACATAAGTAACTTCTTTCAGTCTGAATTTACATCTCTGAGGATTCAGTTTGAGATTTGCTTCATATCCACTTTCTAGAGCTTTCCTGAGATTTCTATCATGTTTGTCTTCACCATTGCCCCGAGCAATAATGTTGTCTACTATAATAGCACATGAATAACCAGAAAAAATTTGATCCATGAGACACTGAAATATCTCACTAGCAGAATTAATTCCAAATGGCATCTTTAAAAATCTGTATCTACCAAATGGTGTACTGAATATGGTTAACAATGAAGATTTATGATCCAGTAAAATTTGCCAAAATTAGCTTTTTTTATCTAGACTGAAAAAACAATAGAATCTGGCCTGAGTGTGGCTGCCTCTTCTAATGTACACATTGGATGATGAGGACACAAGTGCTTTGTTTAAGTCTCTCGGATCAATACATACCTGAATAACATCTGAGCTTTTCTTATAAGCTACGACCATGGAGGATACCCATTTAGTTGGTTGTTCTACTAGAGTAATTACACCTAAATTCACCATTTTGTCTAGTTCTGCTTTTACTTTACTCTGTATTGCTACTGGAATCTTCCATGCTGGTCTGACAACTGGGCTTACTTCATGGTTTAATTTCATGGAATATGGGACTGGAAGTTTACCAAGCTCATCTTTGAAAATATCAGCATATTCACTTAAAATATTCTGTGTAAAACTGTCGTTGTTATTCAGACTTATATGTGGACCTCTTTATTAAATGAAATCAGCCCCATTCACAGACTGTCATTGAGGCCTAACAGTAACTGCACGTGTCTTTTGACTATGTAAAACTGAATTTCTTAGATGTTTCCAGCAGAATGGCATGAAAGAACTACTGTACCATCAGTTTGAATCTCTTCACCACCATAAGCAACTAGTTTTGCACACTGCTGAATCAAGTTTCTCACCAGCTTTTACTTTAGCAAACATTTGTGCTGATACAGCATTATACTTAGATCCAGTGTCTACTTTAAGCTGTATAGGTTTCCCATTAATTTGTGCAGCACAAAATATTTCACTCTTTGCTGACAACTGATAAACTACTGTACTGTTTCATTGAACACAGAGACACCATCAACATAGAAAGTTTCCTCACAGCTCTTGGAGTTTGCTACAGTTTCTATCTGATCTACTTGCTTCTTCAGATATTCTCTTTTAATATAAGCTTGCAACTGACTTGCAAAGCCTTTTGAAATTATTCCACTTTTTACCTTTGACATTACTGACCAAAAGCTAAAAAATGTTTTCATTTAGGTTTATGATTGCCTCCGTAATTGCAACAGTTAACAATGAGGTTGGGTGTAGCACTGCCTCTCGGTTTATATTTCTTTTTCATCTTAACTTTCTGCTGCACACTATCAACATTCATTCTAGCATATACTGCAAACATGCTTTTCTCATTTGTAAGCATATTTGTATCCTTTTCTGTAATCTCATGTATTTGACAAATCTCAGTGGCTTTGCTCAATGTTAATTCACTATCTCAAAGCAAAATCTTTCTCACTGCATCAATATTAACACCACATATAAGACTGTCTTTTATCAACTCATATAGTAGATCACCAAATCTACATGATTTTTGCATTATTTCTTAAGTCAGTAATATATGCTACAATATTTTCACCATGCTTTTGATTTCTTATGTAAAATTTGTGCCTTTCTATTGTAATATTCATTTAAGGTTACACATTTCTCTAAATTTACATTTTAAGCATTCAGGGTCTTCCAGCATTTCAGCCCTCCCCTACATACATGGCAGGTACATACACAAATGAACGTTCCCACTCAATGACCTCTGAGCCAGCTAAATTGAAAAGTATAAATGGCCTTGTATGTGCATCTTTGTCATAAAATACAGCCTGTATGAAAATTTATTTTTGCTCAAATACTCGCCAATTCTCAGCAACATTATTATCAAACACCAGCTGTTCAGATCTGTGAAATCCCTCTGCCATAACAACAAATTTCTTTTAAACATAATTATAGACAATGGGGGGAGTTTTATAAAGCCTATGCATTTTTTTCTGTGTAGGCATCATGCCTCACTGTTTAAATGGCTGCAGACATTTTTAGATTCAGTAAGTGCTGGTGAGCGGTGCCTACACACGTGCCAACACGGAAATGTCCATGTCATGCAAATCACCTCATAAGCCGGTGAATGTCATGCAAATGAGGCAGGAAGTGTGATCCAGCAAGCAGATAGGCATCTCTTCACACCCTGTGTCAGTGTCTGTAGTGTACATGGAAACATTCGGTGTACAGGAGTGTAGATAGACAAAAGGGGTTGTAAAAATGTAGATATTTGGATAGAAATGTCATATTACATACACAAACAAGCAAAACTATCATCCTGCATGTAAGAAAAATTAAAGGAAATAAGTTAAATTCATTTCTTTTAATAATTTGGCCACTGGGGATGCACAAGCCAGTGCATTTTTTTGTGCCGGTCCCAATCCCGGATAAATGGGGAGGGTTGTATCAGGAAGGGCATCCGGCGTAAAACTTCGCCAAATCATTTCATGCAGACACCAGTAAATATTTCCATACCGGATCGGTCGAGGCCCGGGTTAACAACGACCACCACCAGTACTGTTAGCCAACAGGGTGCTGGCGGAAACTGGGCTACTGTTGGCCGAAGGAGGAGAAGAGGTGGAAGGCATGGCCAAAGGCAGGAAGAGAGGAGAAAGGCTAGGACTGTGGTAGTGAGGGTCGGAACTTTGAATGTTGGCAGTATGACTGGTATAGGGAGAGAACTAGCTGATATGATGGACAGAAGGAAGGTTGGTATATTGTGTGTGCAAGAGACCAGATGGAAGGGGAGTAAGGCTAGGTGTATCGGAGGAGGGTTCAAATTGTTTTATCATGGTGTGGATGAGAGGAGAAATGGCATAGGAGTTATTCTGAAGGAACAGTATGCTGAGAGTGTTTTGGAGGTGAAAAGAGTGTCAGATATAGTGATGTTTATGAAGCTGGAAATTGATGGTGTAATGATGAATGTTGTTAGTGCATATGCCCCACAAGTTGGGTGTGCAATGGATGAGAAAGAAAAATTTTGGAGTGAATTGGATGAAGTGGTGATGACTGTACCCAAGGGTGAGAGAGTGGTGATTGGAGCAGATTTCAGTGCACTAGTATAACTCCTGATTTGTATTCCTCAACCATAGAAGTATGTATGCAGTGGTGATTGGAGCAGATTTCAATGGGCATGTTGTTGAAGGGAACAGAGGGGATGAGGAAGTGATGGGTAGGTATGGTGTTAAACAAAGGAATGCAGAAGGTCAGATGGTAGTGGATTTTGCAAAAAGGATGGACATAGCTGTGGTGAATACATATTTTAACAAGAGGGAGGAGCATAGGGTGACATCAAGAGTGGAGGAAGATGCACACAGGTGCATTATATCTTATGTAGGAGGGCCAGTTTGAAGAAGATTGGAGACTGTAAAGTAGTGACCGGAGAAAGTGTAGTTAGGCAGCATAGGATGGTGGCTTGTAGGATGACGTTGGTGATCAAAAAGAGGAGGAGGAGTGTGAGGGCAGCACCAAGGATCAAATGGTGGAAATTGAAAAAAGGTAATTGTGAGGTGGAGTTCAGGGATGAGTTAAGACAGGCACTGGGTGGCAGTGAAGAGTTACCAAATAGCTGGGTAACTACAGCAGAGCTAGTAAGGGAGATGGCTAGAAAGGTGCTTGGTATCACATCTGGACAGAGGAAGGACGACAAGGAGACATGGTGGTGGAATGAGGAAGTACAGGAGAGTATACAGACAAAGAGGTTGGCAAAGAAGAAGTGGGATTGTCAGAGAGATGAAGAAAGTAGACAGGAGTATAAGGAGATGAAGTGCATGGCAAAGAGAGAGGTGGCGAAGGCTAAGGATAAGGCATATGAAGAGTTGTATGAAAGGTTGGACACTAAGGAGGGAGAAAAGGACCTGTACCAATTAGCTAGACAAAGGGACTGAGCTAGGAAAGATGTGCAGCAGGTAAAGGTGATAAAGGATAATGAGGGAAACATACTCACAAGCGAGGAGAGTGTGTTGAGGAGATGGAAAGAGTACTTTGAGGTGTTGATGAATGAAGAGAATGAGAGAGAGAGAAGGTTGGATGATGTAGGGATAGTGAATCATGAAGTACAATGGATTAGCAAGGAGGAAGTAAGGATAGCTATGAAGAGAATGAAGAATGGAAAGGCTGTTGGCCCAGATGACATAGGTGTGGAAGCATGGAGGTGTTTACGTGATATGGCAGTGGAGCTTTTAACCAGATTGTTTAATGAAATCTTAGAAAGTGAGATGATACCTGAGGAATGGAGAAAAAGTGTTTTGGTACCGATTTTTAAGAATAAGGGTGATGTGCAGAGCTGTAGTAACTACAGAGGGATTAAACTGATCAGTCACAGCATGAAGTTATGGGAAAGAGTAGTGGAAGCTAGGTTAAGAAGGGACGTGATGATTAGTGATCAGCAGTACGGTTTCATGCCAGGAAACAGCACTACGGATGCAATGTTTGCTCTGAGAGTGTTGATGGAGAAGTACAGAGAATGTCAGAAGGAGTTGCATTGTGTTTTTGTAGACTTAGAGAAAGCATATCACAGGGTGCCTAGAGAGGAGTTGTGGTATTGCATGAAGAAGTCAGGAGTGTCATAGAAGTATGTAAGAGTGGTACAAGATAGGTACGAGGGTAGTGTGACAGTGGTGAGGTCTGCGGTGGGAGTGACGGATGCATTTAAGGTGGAGGGGGGGTTACATCAAAGATCAGCTCTGAGCCCTTTTTTATTTGCAATGGTGATGGACAGGTTGACACACAAGATCAGACAAGAGTCCCCGTGGACTATGATGTTTGCAGATGACATTGTGATCTGTAGTGAGAGTAGGGAACAGGTGGAGGAGACCCTGGAGAGATGGAGATATGCTCTAGAGAGAAGAGGAATGAAGGTCAGCAGGATTAAGACAGAATATATGTTTGTGAATGAGAGGGAGGATAGAGAAATGGTGAGGATGCAAGGAGTAGAGGTGGTGAAGGTGGATGAGTTTAAATACTTGGGGTCAATAGTTCAGAGTAACGGTGAGTGTGGAAGAGAGGTGAAGAAGGGGGTACAGACAGGATAGAGTGGGTGGAGAAGAGTGTCAGGAGTGATTTGTGACAGACAAGTACCTGCAAGAGTGAAAGGGAAGGTCTACAAGAGGGTAGTGAGACCAGCTATGTTATATGGGTTGGAGACTGTGGCATTGACAAAAAAGCAGGAGTTTGAGCTGGATGTGGCAGAGTTAAAGATGTTAAGATTTGCACTGGGTATGACGAGGATGGACAGGATTAGGAATAAATATATTAGAGGGTCAGCCCAGGTTGGAAGGTTTGGAGACAAAGCCAGAGAGGCAAGATTACATTGGTTTGGACATGAGCTGAGGAGGGATGCTGAGTATATTGGGAAAAAGATGCTAAGGATGAAGCTACCAGGTAACAGGAAAAGAGGAAGGCCTAAGATAAGGTTTATTGATGTGGTGAGAGAGGACATGCAGGTGGTTGGTGTGACAGAGCAAGATGTAGAGGACAGGAAGAAATGGAAACAGGTGATCCACTGTGGCGACCCCTAACGGGAACAGCCAAAAGAAGATGATGATGATGATGATGAATCTGGCCATGTTTGCACTGTGCACAGCAGTGCTCAAACATGATTTATAAAAAAATAAATAAAAAATTGGAATAAACAAATTAATTAGTTTGTGACAGAAATGTATTACAGGACTGTGCATGGAGTGACAGAAATGTATTACAGGACTATGCATGGAGTCCCTATAATGGTGCATTGGTGCTGCTGCTAACATGGTTGGGCTCTGAAGCATGTAGTTAGCAGATTGTGGGCATAGATACCTATGCAAATGAGGTGGAGGTACCGAATAGCAGAAAGGAGTAATCGTGTCTGCATATCCCCTTTGTGTAGGCTTAGACCCATGTTGCTGTTTACACAGGAGGTAGCTGACACTGGGGGGTCTACTGATTTCTAAGTTCATTTCAGCTTAGGTGCACATGTTTGTGTGGTGCACCACCTGGCTGAGCATGTCCCTAGGGGGTGGTGGTGTCCACTAACTTCTAAGCTTTGTTTACCTTCTGTGCATGTGTTTGTATGGTGCACAGTGGTGCTGAGCGTGTTTAAAAAAATGTGTTTAATTAGTTTAATTAGTTTTGACCCTTGTTTAAGCTAAAATAAAGCCATTAAATTATGTTAATTACACTGTAGGCAGGTGGAATGCATCATAGTTGGCCAATCACACATTCTGCGCCAACAGCAGAGCTCTATATATAGTATGAATATACCTTACATTCTGATTTTCCCCAATACTCTGCACCATTGAAGTACAGACTTGGGAATTTTAACTGAGAGAATGCTAGGGGCTGCTGCAGGTCTGCTGCACCTGTATGTGCTAGATGCTGAAGTCAATTCTGCTGCCGCTGCCACTGACAGTAGGCCTAGACAGAGAAGCAAAAGAATGTTCAGGCCCAGGGTAACCTTTCAGAAGCTACATGAGCTGGAGATTGTAGAGCACTACAGGGTGGACAAGGACATAGTACAAGAGCTCACTGAGCTCTGCCGCCCTCAACTCAGACCCAGAGCCAACAGAGGGGAACCCATGCCAGTCAAAACAAAGGTATGTGTAGCCCTCAGGATACTAGCTACAGGTACTTTCCAAAGACCAACTGGGGGCATGATGGGGGTCTCACAGGCATACTCCACCAGTTCCTGGATGCCATGCTACCACATGCCAGTGAGCACATTTCTTTTCCCTCAATGCTGAGGTGAGGGCCAACAATATGCAACACTTCTACCATGTAGCACACTACCCTGAAGTACTGAGTGCCATATATTGCATTCATGTACACATCAAGGCACCACGTGGTGAGGAAGGTAGACTCTACATCAACCACAAGGGGTACCACTCCATCAACTGCCAGGTCATGTGCAATGCCCAGGGGATTATCATGAATGTGCATGCTGGCAGCCCTGAAAGTTATCAAGACCCATATATCTGGAACACATCACAGCTATACCAGATGTTTGTTAGGGGGGGACATCCCACACGGCCATTTACTGGGGGATGCTGGCTACACACTGGAACTGTGGATGATGTCACCCATCAGAAATGTACACACACCTACCAAAGAATGCCATAATGAGGCACACGCGCAAACTAGCATCATCATAGAGTGTGTGTTTGGGCTTCTGAAGTCACAGCGCCGGTGCCTCGATATATCTAGTGGAGCCCTGCAGTACTCTCCAGCCACATGTGCACATATGTTCATAGCATGTGCTATGCTACACAATTTGATACTGGGGAAACAGCTGCAGCAGGGTCTACAAAGGGAAGGGATACACAGCCCCACATCACTGCCTAGGTCACCAAAGCCACAGTCATGGGAAGACTCAGAAGAGGAACCTCCTGATGATGTCTCTGTAGGCAGACATAGGAGTGCCCAGTATGCCCTGGCTTTGGCTAAGAGACAACGTATAGCACATTCACTGACAACCTAGGGCCCTAAGGACTGACACCTTACTCCTACTCACATACATATAGTAAAATTGATGTCAGGCAACTCACACAACCTGTACCTATCCATGTATTGGCTGTGTACTACTTGCATCAGACAGAGTCAGCCCTGAACTACAGTTCTGTCAACTGCTGCTTTCAAAGGTAAGTCCCTAACCTACACATTACTTGTAAATCTTATTTTAATATACTATTGTATGTATGGATTTGCTGCATTTATGCAGGTAAATATAGTGGGCTATTTGGACACAAGTAACATCCGCATTGGACTACAGTTAGCCAGTCCACTAGTATGTTTTCCTTAATATTCACTAGGCCTCATGGTTGGAATATGCACTACATCAGTCAAGGGAACTGTTAAACAGTGGGGTTCACATAGTTGGACTACAGTGTATCCCAGCAGAACATGTGGTTTTGCTCCCCCACACCCAACACAGCAGTTTCCCCATATAACCGCTTTAACAGTAGATTATCAATAGTATATCAGTAGTCCAGGCAAATTCAGGGCAGTAACACAGAAATCGAGCACACATGGTATGTCTCACTTAACTCAAGAATAATGCTGTACATATGTATACTGCTGATTGTGCGATGAATGACTACTCTCTGGCTGTCAGCTTGTGTGGCTCAGTGGACTAGGGAAGTTAGCATGGGTGATGCCATTGATGGCTCAAATCTGGAGGTATCCACATCTTTTGCATGTGAGGTATTATTATGTTGGTGTTGTCACAGACTATCAGTCTGTGTGTGGTGTATCATTATGAACCTCTGTCATATATTAATTACATCAGACAGCTGGAGAATGCCATGGACATTTTGAGTGAAGTACAGTACTGCAGAAACAGGGACAGATGTCAGTGTCCGCAGCATACAAAATCCCAGACTGGAGTGCAGGTAGGTGTGGCCTGGAATCACTTTATAAGTACTGGCAGTCCCACTAAGCATGCCCATACACTTAGTTAAACTGAGCGCAATCCTGTTTCCCCTTGACCAAAATGACCTGTTACATATAGATATGTCTATAAATACATACATGCATACATATATTTATACATATCAGTCTGTCACTATCTCTCTCTCACATACATAGTATATGTATCTCTATGTATTTTTAAATACATATATACCAATATATATATATAGCTATATACATATATAAAACCATACATCTCAGTCTCTCCCCATATATCTACTTATCACATATACATATCACACACACACACACACACACACACACACACACACACACACACACACACACACAGAGCTACATTTATATATACATCCCTCTTGTATACAGAAATATGTGTGTGGATGTCTATCTTGTCCTACATACCCTAATACTGATGAGTAAAGCTGCTCTATCACACATCTGTAATGTTGCTCAAAGGATACAAAGTAAGGGCTCAATATTACATAATGCACTTACCTACAGACCCCATGCATGCTGGGTGCCACCACATAGACAGCAACAGGTGAGCAGGTTGTGCAATTAATAATGTTGTCTATGCATTCATGGACAGGGCTCATTGTCCCTGCTCACAGGCTTGCCCATCCAAGTGCAAACAGCCACATATGGCCATACTGGTAACTGTAGACACATAGCTAGGATAATACCAGTTATCTCACTGTTAGGATGCTAGATGCGGATAACAATACAAAGCAATATCACTCTGCAGGCCACATATGCTGTTCAACACAAGCCTAGTTTGTTTAATCCACAAGTAGTTCGCCTGCAATCACACGTAAAACAGACATCAGCCATGCCACGTGTGATAAGTACTGTGATCTATAGTGTATAAGGTTATATAGGTAGGGCTTCTAATTTTGATGCAGGCCACTTGGTGTGTGTGTGTGTGTGTGTGTGTGCATGTGCGTGCGTGCGTGCGCGCGTGTGTGTGTGTGTGTGTGTGTGTGTGTATATCTGTGTGTATCCACCTGCCAAACAACTGAGAAACCCTCATTGCCTATCAAACTGCAATGGTTATGCACCTTTGACCCTGTAAGTTGTTGCTGGCTTCCAAACTGCCCTCTTCTACAAGGGCTGATGATGTCATCTACCTTAAGACTACCAGCTGCCATTGTAGCATCTGGCTTAAGCTGTGTCAGATGCGATAAATACTATGCTCTGTAGTATGTAAGATTAGATAGGTAGGGATTATAATCTCACTACAGGCAATTTGGTGCATGTGTGTATGTCCATATGGCATAACTATGATCACCTCAGTAACTTAGAAAGAGGTAGTGTTTTGTAGAATTTCAGTTGTAGTAGGTGAAGTGGGCCTGCAAATGCCTGACCACAACTTGACCTGCTGATGTCATCAAACATAATATGTCCTAAACAGACAGTACTATCAGACATGAGATGTTTTGCGTGCACCGCATACTGCTAACTGTACTGCGTACCATTACATAGGTAAATGTTCTAATCTACATACTGCCAACTTGCACTATGCATGCACTGTGTCCTGTAAGCAGTAATTGGAAGTGGTGCTACCTCAATGTAGCCATGTTTGTGTGTGTGGCTGTTAGAGCAATTTACATCAGCTTATGGAACTATAGGAAGTTTGAACCTCACTAGCATTATGGCCATACAGCCATCACAATCATAGACAACCGTATACCCTTATTTACATGATCAGCACATATTGCCCCAGTCCAAGAGGGACACAGGCAGAAGCCCTGTGGTGAAATGATGGTCACCTAGCCAATCATACAGATGGCATGTGCTGAGGTGCACTGAGGTGCTCTGCTTGCCATTAGCCAGGGTTCTGTTTCAAAAGTGGCTTAAAGTCTGCTAGACAAATCTCTCCCACCAGCATGTATTATTAATGTCACATACCAGGCTAATGTCCTTACAGTGATTAATCATAGGTTCATAGGTTCATAGGTTCATACTAGGCTATCTGCCCGAGGGCATTTACAAGCCTAGCCCATCGTTTTGTGGCTTACGCCACCCCTTAAGTATGGGGAACTATACCCATTATTTTGCTGTGCCTCTGTCGAGCAGTGACACTGAGGTAATCCCTGGGGTATATTTGCGATCTCCCATCCATTGGTCAAGATTTCTCTTGAACAAGGCCAGCGAGGTGCTCTGCCTCACATATACCGGGATTTTGTTCCACAGCATAGGGAGTCTTTGGGTGATGAATCTATCCCTCCAGCACGTCCTATTAATAGCTGTGTCGAGGTTTAAGTCTCCCGCCCTTGTGGCTCTGGTGGATCTAGATTTTTTGAGGTGAAGCATATTCATCAAATCTGGGTTTGACATGGCCTTGTATGTCAGGCAAAGGTCACCTCTGAGCAAGCGGTAAGCGACTGAATAGAGCTGGAGTTCCTTCAGTCGGGCAGCATAGGACAGATCTTTGAGACCCTTTATCCTTTTGGTGAGGAACTTTTGTGGTCTCTCCAGCTGCTGCAAGTGTCGGGTCAGATACATTCCGAATTGGGCATTGTACTCAATCATTGGTCTGATGAGTGATGAGTAAAGGGAGACCATGACCTCCCTTGATCTAGATGAGAATCCCTTCATGATAAGGTGGGCAATGTAGAAGGTCTTCCTAACTACTTTAGCTACATGGGTGTCGAATGACAGACTACAATCAACCTGGGTCCCCAAGTCCCTGATAACTTCTTCTGTGCTCAGTGGATTGCCACCTATTTGGTAGCTAGGGGTAACCTTGTTTTTCCCGAAGGGTATGACTATGCCACCTACAGATATCCAGATTTACAATCAAGCATGGTCACACATTGCCCCATATGCAAGGCAGAGATCACCTCTGAGTAGTCTATATGCCCCAGGCTACAATGACACTAATTTCAGATGATCCCCATTGAACACATACTAAAGACGTGAAGTTCCCTTGTGAGGGACCATACTGTTGTGTGCAAGTGCCAGTACTGCTTGGAAAGGTCCATTACCAAATGGCCATTGCACTCAGATATTTGCAGGGAAGAGTACACGGAGGTTATGAGTATGTCAATTACAGGTGATTGTGCCATCAGCTATTACACATGATTCCGTCATACCACTAGAGAGACATGGTAATCTCAGGCACAGTAGGTGTAAACCTGTGTGGCCAGGTCTGTGTGCCCAGTTCTTTTACCCCTAAGTATGTAAATCACATGTTACGACTAATGGCTACTTACCAGGTACATAGGTGTTACTGATGTAAATGATACTGCACATATATTTGCATACAGTTTATGGCCATTACTATGTCAACAGGTATCTGTTCATCACTACGCTCTTGTAGGATATTGACAGACTCCATGAGTGCTCACACTTTGCAGGCATCAGCCAACATTGTTAGCCACATACACTCAGTATTCATGGTTAAATGGATTGTACACAGTAGAGGACATAGGACTCAGCCTCTTGAACACTGCTGCTTACAGATCAGCTATTGTAGACAGATGTCCCTATTTTGAGTATGTGTGCCATCAATGGGCCACTAAGTGACCCCCTACAATAATAGTACCATGGATGCCTTAGTGGGTGCTTTATAAATGATGCCTGAGTGGGGAATATAGTCAGATGGCTTGGCTCAGTCCAAGGGGTTGTATGACCTGATGTCCTTTCACCCAGGTGCTTGGTGACTGCCTTGAAAATGTCCACCACATTTAACAGTCATGATCCCCATGTCAGACATCCAAGCTGTGTACAGTCAATTATGTATAGATCACATATGTGTGGTGATTATATCCATGATGCTTGCCCCTATGGCCGTACAGATATGGATACTTAGGCAAAGAGATCTATAGTTCTGGTGGTCACCACCTCTGTGCAAGGGTATAACAGTTGCCATTGTCCAGTCAGCTGGGGTCCAGGCAGTGGTTTCAGAATGATTGCAAGGTGCTCCCAATGGTGTTAGTAATCCATGACACATCCCATGTAGGATGCAGCCTGGGATGTTAGCATGTCCAGTAGATGTTGTGTATCCTCCATAGACAGGCAATTTACAACCTGCTCTGTAGAAGTTATGGGACAGGTTGTAGGAATGTCATGTGTCACATATGGTGGGGACAGGGGAGTGAAGTTGACTCAGAAAATGTGGGACTACAGGTTAGCTATGGGTACAGACCCATTCTATGTGGCATCATTTAGTATGAGTTCACCGACAATCTGGGCTGGTCCTTTGGTGTTACACATATATCTACACTGTGTGTTGTGGTTTTGCTTTGTATGGGTAGCTAATTTTGTCACTTACTGTGTCTACACAACATCACAACAACACTATGTGGTTGTTGTAGCTGAGGAGGTTGTGTCACTATTTTAGGGGGGGGCACCCTCCGCCCAGCTGTCCCACAGCAATGTCCACCTCCTATTGTACAGCCTGATAATGCCAGTTGTCCACCAGGCAGGTCTGCTGTGCCATGAGGAGTCTGTGTTCCTCCTGTCAGGTACAGCTGACTTCATGTAGTTGTAATGCTGCTGCCATAATGCATGGGTGTATAACTCTGCATACTTGCCGTCCCATCAGAGGGGGGAGGTGCAGTCAGTCTATTTAAACCATCCCACATGAGGTAATAGATGGCTTTCTTGAAATATATGTCTGAGTTGTCTACAGGTGGGAGTTAGTGCTGGTAGTTTTCTTTTATAAACAGCTTTATTCATTTTACAAAGAAAACATTCAAACATTCTCATAAATTTTAACAGAAAATGTTCAAAGAAATCAGCATAATAAAGAAAAAAACAATAACAACTAATGTATTTACATTGACATCCGCTTCTTAAATCTCATTAAATAGAATATTTATAATGGTTAAAATAACTTATTTAAAAAATAACATATTCTGTGTATTTAAAGCAATTCAGTTTATAGATAATTATTTTTAACAGATTTTGTAAATTTACCCACATATAATAAGCATGAGTTTTTCTAGTTGCTCTTATATTTATAGTCTGACTCTGTAAGTAACATACATCAGATAGTTTATTCTTAAACTCAGTGAAAGAAGCCAGAGATCCAACTTCTCGTAATAATCTTTCTGGCCACAGCAAGTATTGACCATAATAAAGGAATTTGTATTTTTTTAATATAATGAGGTATGGGAGTGTTAAAAAGAACCATAGATCTGCTTAAAATGAGATTATCTGTAAATAGAGCTTGTAATAGGTTGCTGACATTCTCCCAATAAACTTTTAATTCAGAGCAGTCATAAAACATATGAGCCCATCCAATGTTAGATCCTAACTTACATTTATTGCGTATATTATCTTTTTATTGATTTTATTCATTACTTGAGGTATATAAAAGGATCTACACAAAAATCTCCAGGTATATAATCTCCATTTAAGGGACAAAGTTGTTTTTCCTGCTGATTCTAGTATATTCAATCTATCTCGATTGCTAGGAGATTCATTATTAATTGAATAAAAATAGTTCCAAAAGTTTTCTGAGCAAGTAAATGTTTCATCTCTAATAATTCTGTATATGTATGAAAGCTTGCCAGAATAAGTAGATTTGTGAAGTAGCGATAACTCTAAGAAATCTAATAAAATGTGAAAGTCTTGTGCAGAAGCAGGGGAAATCAAATCAATTTTATTAGATAGGAATAATCTAAGGGTTTGTATATCCAGCCATAAAGATTCATTCAAATCAAATTCATGAATTATCAGCTCTACACTTTTAACTTTGTTATGTGAGATTAACTATTCTTATTTATTTATTTATTTATTTTACATTTGTTAATCGGGATAGTCCGACTGGACACAGGTCCATTTTCAGTGGAGGCCCAGGGAGAACAGCTCCACATGTGGATAGTTACATAAGCCTTAAGGATGTAGCACTGAATGTTAGGACTAATAAGTATATGCTGATAACCCTTGATGTAAAAAATCTTTTTACGTCCATCCCCAATGATTTGGGTTTGGAAGCAATCAGAGAACTGCTTGTCAGAGATACTAACTTCTCGACTGAGAAAGTTATCCTAATTTGTCAACTACTGGATTTAGTACTCAATAATAACATCTGCATGTTTGATGGCATTACGTATTTGCAGACATGGGGTGTAGCTATGGGCACCCCATGCGCAAATACGTATGCAAATTTAGTGGTTTTGAATTGGGAAAAGGAGCATCTGTTTACTAATCCTACCTTTGATAAAATTAAATTTTACAAACGTCTTGTAGATGATGTTCTTTTAATATGGCAAGGTACCCTAGAGGAATTTACACATTTCTTACATCATTTAGAAACTACTACCACTTATTTGAAATTCACAGTAGAAGCTTCAATGAAACAAGTAGAATTTCTAGATGTCTCCCTTACACTTAATGAATATGGAAAAATTACATCTTCCATTTTCAGAAAACCAACGTGGACTAATACATTACTTCATTTCAGCAGTATGCACCCTAGGCATATGTTCCCAGGAATAGTTAAGAGCCAGTTCACTAGATTGACCAGACTATGTCAAGATAATGTAACTTTGGAAAAAGAAGCTGACCTATTAGAACAACTCTTTTTGGATAGAGGCTATGATTATGAGCTTGTTAATTCCATTAAAAACAATGTTATACATCCTTTAGACTTTGCACTACACATGATTAAGAAACCTTTTTCTTTTACACATAAAAAAGTCAATGATAATATAAGAATACCATACATTATAAAGTATACCAGTGATGTGAAATGTTTGGAGAATATTATACGAAACAATTGGAACATATTGCAGACTGAAACTTTAGTAATTAACTTGGTGGGTACCTATCCCTCCTTTCTGTACAAGAATTGTTTTAATCTAAAACAAATTTTATGTAAAGACTATGCAACAAATGTTAAGAAATCTACCCCAAATATGGGGACTGTTTCATGTGGTACTTGTACTAGGTGTAAATTCATCTGTTCTGACCTGACTTTTATTCATCCCACACTAGGCTTTACTCATTATGTTAATGTTTCAGCTACATGTCAGACTAAAAACCTGGTATACTTAGCAACTTGTACAGAATGCACAGCATTCTATATAGGATTGACTAAAAGAAGATTAACTGATCGCATCTATGACCATCTGTACGAGATAAAGAGAGAAACAAATACCAATGCATTAGCTCAACATATAGTAAAATTCAAAGAACACACTTTTTCATTCAGGGTACTTGAAAAAGTAACTCTGAACCCTAGAGGTGGTGATAATATTAACAATCTTGCCTTGGCAGAATTAAAATGGATTTTAAAATTCAATGCTCATAGTTACCCAGGCTTGAATACTTCAGTTTCTATCAAACCTGTTTTAAAGAACAGAAAGCGTTAAATACTATGACCATATTGTGAATTATGTTCTATAGTTTCAAATAAATATTTCTTAACTTTGCTACATGGCATATAACCTAATATTCTGGTTGCAATATTATTTTTATTATTATCGTTATATATATACATTTTACACCCACTATTTATATTTCATACACTATTTATATTTCATATTCTATGGGTAATTTACACCTATAGTTGAATTGATATATATCTTTATATTTTATATATTCATATGCATATATTTCTATATATTCATATGTGTTTTAAATCAAATTCATTCAAAATATAGGTGTTATATTAGATATGTGGACATATAATTGTGTATATATACATTTATTTATTTACTTATTTATATATTTACATACTTATTTATATACATATTTATTAACATATTTTGGTTTATATATAAACATATATATATTTTTTGTTTTCATGTTTAAATTTTATATACATATACTACTGATTGCTTATGCTCTTTTAACATCACATCTATGGCCTTCATTCTAATATGTAATAGGCAGCTTCGTTATTTCAGCACTCATGTAAGGTTTTCATTTTATAAAGTTATCGCAGTTTATTGGATGCGCTTATATATATTTTTAGACAATAACGCTTCCTAGATAATTTGATCTGTACCTATATCTATGAGGTTATATATTTCTATTTTTGTTTTTACCCATATTAAAAATTTTGCTAAGATGTTTGATTACTAAAAGTAGTCGTATACCAGATTTGTCTGTGTTATTATAGTAAAGTCTAGCATACTTTTACCATATTAACTGATTTTAATATGCTCGTTTTTAAAAAAATGCAAGTATTGCCTATACATTTATGCATTTATATTATTTCCTTAGATTGGAAAAGTTTAGAAAAGTTTCTCTCTTTTTGTGTTTAAATGTATTACAGGTGCCTAACTACTTCCTGTCTAATGAGATGTGGTTTTAGTTACGACAGTAACTACATAAAAAATTTTCTTACTTCGAAATGCTCGCTAGAGTTTAGACTAGCAGGGACTTGTTTGCTTGCTTGCTTGTTTGTTGATTTCTTTAATTAGATATAGAACTATTTATGAAATGCAATAAACCCTTTATTTATATGAATGTTAAACAATTCTGTCCATAGGATGTATTCTGAGTATTGTATTAGCTATATGTCTTAGATCTTTTAGCTACCCATAATGAATGTAATGATGGCAATGCCGCTTTAAATAATAATTGAAGCATTCAATTATATAGGGTTTGGCTTTTAAACAAAGCAATATTTAAACACTTCTGTGTAAGGTTTTCATTGTCTGAAGAAGCGTGGCTGTGACCACGCGAAAGCGCTTACCTTCACCCTTTGTATTTATTAAAGAAGAGTTTTATACTTTTACTACAGCTGTTGATTGTGTTTTTGGAACAATTATCTGCATTTCAACTTGTCAATTACATCGTGGTGAGACCAGGTTTCTGCTTTTTACATAGTTACATAAGAGTTAACCATAGCAGTTTTATACAGTTAGATTTAGATATCAGTACAGAATTATAGGATTACATGCATACTTAGAAACTTGGAATACATACATACTTAAAACTTAACAACATTAGTTTTCTTGTTCGAACTTAGACATTTTAGTGGTACAAGGCTAAATAAGGCAGCATATCATTCAGTAGTACAACATATATGAGAACAATAGTCAAATGTTACAGACTTTTTGAGACTATTTTACAAATAGCCAGGTAGTGAACCAAGTGGTGAGCTGGTTACTCAGGGTTGGTACAGGGGCACAGCAAGTGACTTTTTAGGTATTTTTTGAGAGAAGTTTTAAATTGGTTTATTGACTGGATTGATGTAAGTTCAGCAGGGAGTCGGTTCCAGATTGTACCAATAGAGTTGCAGAATAATGACTCACCTGCTAAGTTTTTAGATTTAACAGTTTGGGCCAGCAGTTTGTCAGAAGAGTTGGGTAGCATCCTAATGAACGTCTTGATTGCCATTTGTGTGGGATTACTCCTGTTAGGAGTGTGTGTTTGTTGTGGTATTCCCTGCATGAAAAGATTGATCAAAGATTTTATAGACATGTCAGTTTCTGAGACTTTATATCAAAGTACTGAAATTGAAGAACTGCTGAAAAATGAAACACTTTCATACGTTTTAAACTGAATGACTCTCTTAACTGCAAATTCTGAACGGAAAGAGGTTAGGAGAAGAAGCAATTGTTTATGCTTTTGAAAATAGAATAAAAAGTATTAACAGGGGGGAAATGTTAGAAGAATATGTATTAATGTATATATTTAGTGCTTATTAGAAGCTAAAAGGGTTAACACATTTCATTCTGTTTTATGTACAGCTCAATTCTGTAAGAAATTATAAGATGCTTTTCAAACTGCAGTATGCTTTCTGAAATTGCAAGTTGCTCTTTGACCTAGTATTTGCTAGCACAGCAAAATTCATGTTTATGCCTTTTTGGAAATGTACCTGGAAGCAGGTGATTATCTGCTAGGTCAGGAAAATGAATGAATAGTGAATGAATAGAACAATACTGTTTTCTATAATGTGATTGAATATGAACAATCAGCCCTGTTCGTGTTATGAGAACATGCACAGCTGCGGAAAAGAAGAGATACATCAGACAAAAGACTGCTTGAAGAAATGAACTGTAATCTGTACTTGCTTTGTGCTCGAATTAGCCATAGTACCTTGAATGGTAACATTGCATAGTAAAAGTTGTATCTGACCGGTGGTCGTCAAGGCCACGTTGTTTTTCTTAGGAAGTTGTTTTTTGTAAACTTGATATGCCAGCAGAAAATCATGGACAAACAGCTGGTGAGAAATAATATTGAAAAAATTTGTGATTTATTACGTCAGCTTAGTAGGCAATACCTTGTAAGAAATGTATAAAAGTAGTTCCACTTCCTGATTTTAGTTAGACAAACTCTGTATTAGCACATTTTTGTGTCCTTGCTGCAAGATTAAAGTGCCTTAACCTGAACCTGCTGTGTGTTGATCATTTTGAAGTTATTTTTCCTTTGACAGAGATCCTAGCTTTTTGTTGACTGTTTTAATGGTTTTGTCAATGTGGGTGTCAAACTTAAGGCTATTGTCAACAATTACACCAAGTAGTTTTGTATTAATTTCTGGGGAAATTATTTTGCCATTATTGGATGTTATGGTAAATGATGGGAGTGTAGCTTTCCGGGTGGGGGTGAAGAGTAGCAGTTTTGTTTTATTTGGATTCAATAGAAGACACCTGTCAGTGAGCCAGTTTTCTACTACATTGAAAGTATTTTAGATTAAGGTCTGCAGGTCTAATGGGGAGGTGGCAGAGTAGATTAGGGTAGAGTTGTCTGCATACTGAATGCAGGTTGCTTTGGGGATGACTGTATTTAGATCATTAATGAAGATGGAAAATAGAAGAGGTCCTAGTATCGACCCTTGAGGAACTCCAAGGGTGATTGGCAGTAGGGAGGAAAGGCTATCTTTCCATAGCACAGCTTGTTAACCAAAATTTCAGTTTACTCTGTTTAAGTAATGATATTTTATCAAAATCAGATGTTAACAGGATTCCTTGAGTATAAGCAATAGGAAATAGCAAAAATAGCCAAGCTTTGTATATAAGATGGTTATATATAAAATTTCTAAAACATTGTTAAGATATTATAGATGTAATTTGTTGAGTATTTTGGTGTAGTATTCGTAGTGAGATAATCTTTTAAGATCCATAGCATAGGATTATATATTAATTCCATTTTATATGTCTGTGGTTTTGTAATTAATTCCATACTAATAATTTCCCAAACCACTTTCCACTTAGCTAAATATGATATGTCTAGTAATTGTGTCAATGTTCTTATTATGGTGGAGATTGAGTATAGGTTTAAATCAGGAAAGGCTATCCCCCCTTATTCCAACTGTTTAAGTGATATTTAAGGGCTATTCTTGGATTTTTCTGGGAAACCAAAAGAATTTCAATAACAAGGAGTTTAATTTTTTGATTAAAGATTTGGTTAGTAGAAGTAGAATGGATTGAATGATGTAAAGAATCTTTGGAAGATTTATCATTTTTATAATTGTTAATCTTTCTTCAGTTGTAAAGAAGATTGTGTTCCATCTCATTAAAAATGTTTGAATACTTTTATAACATTTATTATAGTTTACTTGTATAATTGACTTAATATCCTTAGCTAGAATAATTCCTAAGTAAGTGATTTGTTCGGCATTGGGCTTACATTGATTATCGGTTATATTCATTATATTTTTCTTTGAGTATATGAGTAAAACCTTGGTTTTGTTATCATTAAATGATAGACCTGTCATTTTTTGAAAAACATTAATGGAATCAGATAGTACAGTAAAGGATGAGCTGTTTCCTTTTACAGTTATAAGGACATCATCAGCAAAGAGTTGAAATTTAGAAGATATATCAGAGTTAAGATCTAGACTTTCTATATTTTTTGTTTTTCCTTATGTCATTAGCCCAGGGTTCCATTATTAAAGTAAATAACAAAGGGGAAAGGGGGCATCCTTGTTTGGTTCCTTTTACAATAGGTATGTTAGGCGATATATATGAACCTATTTTAACATAAGCTAAAGCTCCTTTATGTAGATGTTCTAATAAAGTTTTTTTTAGAAATTAAGGCATTCAAGAAATATAAACAAATAATCCCAGTTTATTGAGTCAAAAGAGGAATTTATGTCTAAACATATTGATGTCAAATCTTTTTTTATCTTTTAGACTAATCAATTAATGTTGAAGTTTGTTTAATATTGTCAAATGTATTTCTATTGACTATGAAGCCTGTTTAGTCTTCATCTACTAAATGTGGTAGAAATTTCTTAAGTCTTTCAGTATAAATATTCATGAACATCTTATGATCAACATTAAGTAATGAGATTGTCTATAAGAAGAACATAATTTAGGGTCTTTGTTAGGTTTCAAGATAGGTGATATAATGATATAAAAGTTTTCCAAGATGGAGGTATTATGGAATCCTTCTGGGCAGTGGTATATATAGTATGGAGCAAAGTGAGAGCACATTTAGGCATAATTTGATATAACTCAGGTGTAATATCATTGTTACTTGGTGCTTTATTTTTTTTTAGTTTGTTAATTTGAGTTTGAATCTCTGTATAATTTATTTGTTTATCTATAAGTTCTGTTTGTTGTTTGTTAAGTTTATTATTATTATTTTTAATAATTAAATCTTTTGTCTTTGGATTCTGTCTTAAGTGTGCTTTGATTTAGGTTAAGAAAATGCTCTCTAAATTCATGTAATATGTCATATAAACTAAAGACTTTTTTTTTCTTTGTTGAGTATATCTCTTTAATATAATTATGTTTATTCATTCTTTTTGTCTTGTTTTTAAGGTTGGTTAAGTGTTTAGGACTTAATGAATAGGCAAGAAATTAATATTTTTCTAGGCATATCATGGTTTTATGATGTAGAATGTTATTATATTCCTTATTCAGCTTATCAGTTTCATCCCTAATATTTTTATTTGTAAGTTTATCTCTGTTATTAATCTGTAGCATATCTAGTTTATCTTGAATTGCTTTTAGGTCCTTGTCCCATGTTTTCCTTTTATTGAAGTACCATCTATTTATTTGCCCATATAAAATATGCTTTTAAAGTATCCCAAATGTATATATCTGAGATGTCAGAAGAGGAGTAAGTAGTAATAAAATCTTGTATTTCCTGATTTAGAAATATTTGGAAATTTTTTAATTGCATAAGATAAGCTGGGATTCTTTTTATCTGTATGTTAGATGATACATTGATAAAGAGCTCAAATATAATGGAATTATGATCTGATAGTGGGCAAGATATAATCTTGGGATTAGTTAAATTATTCATTATTTGGGTAGAAAATAATACTCTATCTATCCTAGAATATGATTTATGTCTATTAGAGTAGAATGAATATTGTAATGAGTTAGGGTCTGCATGTTCATGAATGTCTTTTAAATTATAAAAGTCCACAAAGCTTATCAGTTGTTTAGCTTGAGAGGTAATTTCCTTTTCCCTGAGGTGCTAGAGTCATTTTCATTTAAAATACAATTAAAATCACCTGCTATGATAATATTGCCTTCTGACTGAAGGACCACTTGATTTAGATGTTGTTTAATTGTATTGGTACCAATACCTGGTAACCAATAAATATTTACCAACATGTACATTTGTTTTATTTATCTCAATTATAACCAAGCAAAACATCCCTTTGTCATCTTGGAAAGTTTTAATTATTCTTGGTGTAGGTGACGACTTATTCCAAAGTATTGCAACTCCTCTTTTTTTTATTTGAATGTTCAGAGCTCACTAAAATCATGTATTTATTTGTGTTTAATGACTTAATATTGTCTTTCAAAAGGTGAGTTTCTTGTAAAAATATCATGTTAGGTTTATGCAAGGTGAAAAATTTGAACAAGCTCCCTCTTTTACTTGGGTTATTTAGGCCGTTAATATTTATTGATATACCTTTCATTAAAACCATACTAATAGAATAAAAGTTATTAAACTAATATATAACATGTCAATATCATGTAGATTTCTTATATCTCCCTCTCCTATATAAAGAAAGTTAAGTTTAATATCCTTAAACTCTGCTTCATAGTGGGTACAGTTTGTTCTGATGGTAAAGTAAGTTGTAGTTTTGTGAATATTAATTATAATGGATGTCTGATATGAATGTTTTATAAAAATAATTAAACATATCCAGTTATAAAAACAAAATACAGCACTCCGCGTGGAGTTATAAACTCCCTGCTCCAGTGACATCAACCACTTAGAACAATCCCCCTAACTGTAGCAACAGAAAACAGCAACTACTTTGTGAATGTGTATAATAACTGAAATACAGGCATTATATTAAGTGGTGATTCATCATATAATTTAACTAGCTATTTTATTATAACACTCATCTGTTAATAGCCTTAAGATAAATGAAATCAATTTTATAATTAAAATATTATATTAAGGAATGAGGAATGCAAACAACTAAAATTGAGAATTACTAGGATATAGTTATAGAGTTTGCTTTTTAAAATTAGGTCATTTTTCTCAAAAAACACAGAGATAAAAGCTATTCTATCAATAGTACCCAATTCTTAAAATTAAACCTTTTCTCATATTGTTTAGAGAAAGAAAAGTTTGAGACTTGTATCTAAACACAAAATGTCTCCAAGAATTCTTTTGAAAAAAGAGATTATGTATCAGTTCTGCCTCATAAAATCATTAAAGATTTGTTTATTTACTAAGTCATTATTTAACCTTTCAAAGAACACCAGCAAAATTAATATAAAGAAAGTGTTAATCAGAAAACACTAGAGCATTGTTAATTAAACAAAATGATATCTGTCATCAAACAGTACTACAATAGTAAGCTATCACAGTTAAACAACTGTAGTGCAGAAGGAAAAACAATTAATGCAGTAATATATCACTTCCTTATTTCCCTCTCCACCATCTCTCATTTTACATTTCCTGTTTTTTATATATATATTTTTTTTTCTTTCCTTTGCCTCTCTTACCCTCCCTCTGTTCACCAGCAAAGTTTATGAGAGAAAGGGCAAAAAAAATCATCAGTTAACCCTGAAACTTGCAGTTTAGGCAATAAGGTACCTGTATTCCAACAATATTTCAATAAAGGACTATTACCTTACATAGCTGTAGTGCAGTAAATGTTTTTTTTTTTCTGATCTTCATTTCCTTGTTTCCCATTATATCACCTCTCATACTGACATATATAAATGCCTCTATATTTATATTTAAGAGCATTTAACCAAACAAATATTTGCAATAGTAACCAATGACAGTAATGTATGCTAAATGATGTTACAGTCTAAATTTTACAGACAATATAACTTACTTACAAAGTGAAGCTGAGATTCAACTCAAAATAAGTTAATGGAGTATAAAAAATAGTCGCTTTTAAGGATTTATGGAATAGGAGATGATATCTTAAGCAACTATTCCTGAGTTCCGAGGTTGACGATTTTGCATACTTCCTGGATATGCCTGTCTCTTTTACTGACATCACATACTAGTGACGTTAAGTGCTGAAAAGTGATTGAGCTGATAAAATGGATTCCCATGGAGCTGCGATAGATGCAAGGCAGATAAAAGCTTGCAAAAGATTGGCGCGAGGTGATTCTATAACCTAAAAGTTGTCAATAGTACAAATGCACTGGGAAACCGCTAAAAAGGTATTTCTAATGCATTTTTTCCCATTTTACAGCAAAGCCGAAGAGAGAAAAGAAAAGAAAAAGAAAAAACATGTAAACAACACAGGCACTACCCCCCCCCCATTGACATACACTACTACACTAAGAAATAAGACATTTTGAGTGGAAATGACAATGAATACATATAACTGACTAATACATAATACATAGTGATTTGTGATCAGATCCCACCAGGGAGGACCTCACATTGGGGAGCTGCAATGGTCACCCATATTGGTAAACACATGATGCAATACGTTGGTTCCCCTTGGGGGATGTTATGGCATTGCTCTAGGACATTGTAGTTAAGGACGTAGACTAACCTTTGGCCAAGTGAGCTGAAACATGACTAAGCAACAAAGCTGGTGGTCACTTAATGCCACCCCACAACATGGTGTAATGATATATCTTGACAGACACATGTACATACAAATACGCACAATGAGTGTCTGGATACATGGATCTGCTCCTGTAGCCAGCTATTGCTTGATTATGTGCCCTTCCAGTACTGAATGTCACCTACATTGTCTCCAGGAAATCACAGTATTTCACAAAATTTGGACGTGCATCTATCTGTAATGAGTATGTATACACCACCTGCATTACGTTAAGAACTGTCATTTTGAGGTGTGAAGATGTGGATGGACATGTAGTCTAATATGACTATGGAGCTGTCCACAGCCTTGGACAGGATGTCCTTGACTGCACAGATGTCTGCATAATTCAGGGTGGGGACACATTCCACAGAGTGTGGTTCAGTGTTGCCATACCCATTGTGTAGCAGCATAACCATGATGTTCTATAAAGATGGTGTTCTCTTTGCCAACGTTTCCCTGAACAGTGTGCATCTAAGATGCATTGTGGGGGTGTCAGCAGCCATGACTGTTACTCCAAATCTCAGAGGTGAGAGATGAACACCATATCTGGTGAAGCATTGATGTCTGTTGAGCAAGGCATCCCATACAGACATGTAGTAGATCCCTGGACAATGACACCATACACTAAGGCAATTATTGACTTCCATCAGTTTCCATGTGTATGAAACCATCATCCCAGGTGAGTGTCAACTACAGCCATAAGGTATGAGTATACTTGTGAGAGACACAGACTGGCTAAGAACAGTCATGTGTCTGCATACCGGCCAGTGACGTATGTCCCTAGTTATACACACCAGCAGGAACTATGATGTCAACATTATGTTAACTGATATCCCTTGATTTGTGGCAATGTGTGGTGTAGCCTATTGTGTCAACCCACAGACAGCTATCTGTGATCTGTCCCATATGTAGCCACTCGTCACAGACATCAATGTGTCTTACAGTATAATCACCTTTGACTAAGAGGTGTGATTTTGTGTTTTGCGTCAGGTGTTTGACGGGTGAGAGAGAAGTGCATGCAGTATTATGTGTACTCTGCACTCCAGAGGCAGGATGTTCTGTGGTGTCTGTTTGGTAATGTGTCTAGTAAGGAGTTTCACACATGCAGGTGTGTGTGATGTGAGTGTAGGTGGTGCAGGATGTGAGCTGTGCATGTTAGGATAATGCTCATTGTCAAATGTAATGACTGCTGTTGGAGACACCATGGCAGCAAGATTTGAAATGCAAGTCACATCTGTCACGTTGTGTTTGTGTGTCATAGGAGTGGAAAGATGGGGACACTCCCAACATCTCAGCAGCAGGTCCTGCAAAGGTAGGGTCTTGCTGCCACACCCTTGGGGTTGACAGCCTGATATACACTGTTTGTAGGCACACCTTGCAGGGAAGATGTGGATGCCTGTGCATGCAGAGAGGACCTGTTCAATTTTGTTGACATTATGTTGGCCTCACAAGCATACGATGCCTGTCAAGCATTTAGACCGCACACTGGTTGTTATGTGATATGTGGGAACAAAGACATGCATGTCAGGTACATAACTGTACAGTATGACATACCTATGACATGTGGCAGGTGGACATACATTGGCCAATGGTGGCCAGTCCATTGCAGTAGGCCTCAGAGCCATGTCATGCAGATATGCACCAGTAATCTGTTGAAGGGCAGGATCCATGAAGTGCTATGAAATTGTCACCTATGATGGCTCACCGCCAGTGTGCTGATTGTTACAGCAAGACTGGACATCTATGTCAATGGGCAGTGTACATTATATTGTGGCACTATAGCAGAGCTACTATTCCCCCTCTTATCAGTTCCCTAATGACATATCACCAACTGTGGAACAGATGACATAACCCGTGTAAATGCCAACTGATTGCCCAGGTTCTAAGCAAGACATCTACTTGGAAAAGGGTATGCGAAGCCCACAGAGCCTTTCATGATGTGTAGCAGCTATATGGATGAACAGTCAGGCTGTGTCCTGCTTGTCATCATGGGCTTCGTAGTACTGTTTTGTGTGTGAGAACAGAAAACATATCAGAGGATAGTATCCCATGTGAGAGTGGTGTCGGTGAGACTGGCATTACGAGTTGCCAGGCACTGGCAATTCTGTGGACTCCACTGCTTTCCACAGTCTTCACAAGGTAATTGTGTCCTTCCAGTACACAACATTTGAGAAGTGTCCAACTGCAGAACACTTGTGTAAACCCCCACCTTACCTTAAAAGGGTATACATATTACACTTCCCTAACGTGTATGTCTGTGCTGTATACCCACACCTTGGATGACTCTCTTCTTGGAACATGCTGGAAGCAACTGCAATACTTAGTTGCACAAAGGACAACTAGCATGTAAGTGTCTGAAATGCCATGAATGGAGTTAGCATGGATACGAGCAGTAATACTGTCATACACCTACTGACACTGGACCACACACTGTTTTTTATGCTCAAGGCCACATCATGCCTACCAACTCTAAATAGTGGACCCTATTGAGTGCTACACTATGCAATGGATGATGGGAATATTACTCACTCTATCTACCATGGCATGACAAGGTGTTTGACAATATTAGGCCAGCAGACCTTGCTGGAAACTGTGTAGGTTGTCTACAGAGTCGTATATCAGCTGGTGGGTAGGCAAGTGTCTGACAGTCATAATCTGGGAAGATAGCATTGGAAGACCTGTGCTGCAATGATGCCAGTCACCAGTGGATTTCTGCAGACATCATTGATGGCATACTCCTTCTGCCCATTCCCTCTCTGCAGTCAAAGCCACTGTAAGTGCCCTCTGTCTGGCTACATTAGCAGGTGATTGCATATCAGGAGCTGTCACTGAATCCAACACAGAAGCAAAAGTTACCCAGGATGGCCTGTGACACACATTCATTTGCTGTCTGACCACTGACAAATACTAAATGATAACAACTGCACAATACTATCCTTTAGAAAGTCATCCACTGCCGGGAAATATAGAAGTGTCTGCACACCACACAGAGTTGAGTCATTACTCATGGTCATATGGACACAGAGAGAAATGTGGCCTTTGACCTTCAGTGGTCAGTGAGATGTGGGGATGCATTTAACGTTTACAAGCTAAACAGACAGGTCTGTGATGTAACTCCCAGACTGTCATTGCCATACTAAATGCGGCACTCATCACATCTATCATTGTGTACAATGGCACCCTTGCTATGTCACTTCACAGCATATCATACAACAGTAGCAGCAACACAGGTTCCATGGTACAGCAATACACATTGCAGATAACATGTCCTATGGAGTCTGTGTCAAGACTGTACATGTGTAGTCTGTCTCATGAGGGGATATGTATAGCTACCATTCAGGGTGGTGTCAGATCCCACTGTGTACCTCACGCACATCCATGACAGGACTAACACCTGTCTTATCCATCCTACACCCCTACCCTGTCAATGTAGTATATATAACACATGCTGGAGAGACAAATATATAACACAGACAGTACACCCTATATGTAACAGGCCCCCCATGCATGTAAAGCACACATCTGCTGTGACATACATTATGTTCAGGTTACACCATTGGATGCAGAACAAGACAATCATAGCTGTTGTCGGAAAAATGTCTGTACTGGACATAGGAAATGTGAAGATGGGTCACCCCCAGCACCACAGCTTGTAGATGTGTTAGCTCCCACAACCCTGGTGACACTTATCAAAAGAATCAGATGTTTTCACATATGAGGGATGCATGAATATGCTGAATGACGTCATTGTCCTTGTTAGGCTGTTATACACATATGGACTTATGGAGCCACGCACCTATAATGCTGTGCCTTGGTGAGGTCATATTTCTTCTGTGCTGACATTCTTTGCTGTGACATCTATTACTTTATTGCTGCTGTGTATCCATAGCTGTCCCCAACAGAATCTTGAAACAGAAACAGGCCCATGACACATCTTTCACTGTATAACTATACAGCCATTACAACATCATACAACATAATGTATTCAAAATTATATGGCTTACTCATTACAAATGTCAGCATATAGTATCTGTCAGTAACCACTACAAATGGCATGGCAAAACAATGCATTACATGAGTACATGTTAATTCATATAGTCACCCTGTGCATCAAACACATAGCTTTATTTCCCTGCATCAATTATGAGGATGACAGGGATGTGGCACAGGTATCATCACTTTCACAGGGTGTTGTGTGGGATTGCAGATATCATCACTTTCACAGGGTGTTGTGTGGGATTGCAGAAGGCCTGGACTGTTCCAAAAGGTTGACAGCATGTGTGTGAGTCAGGAAGGGAAGCAGGTAAGATGGACCATGGAACTGTGCTGTGTGTGTCTGTAGATGACCTGCCTTTGACAGTGGTGTGTGATTTTGTGTGTGTGTGTGTGTGTGTGTGTGTGTGTGTGTGTGTGTGTGTGTGTGTGTGTGTGTGTGTGTGTGTGTGTGTGTGTGTGTGCAGTCAAGCTCAGTGCTAGCCCTACATGTGTGTATGTTGGACAGCTTTGAACTGTGCATGGTAGAGCTGACAGTCCACTATCTCTGGCCCAGAACACAGGAACTGGCTCTGCCAGGAGTTGCACTGGCACCTCCATGCCCAAGGTCAGAAGTGTTGCTAGTACCCAATGGTGAGTGCTGTCTTCTGGGACCATGTCTTCCACACAACTGCCCAAGACCACAAGCCCATGGTCTGCTACATCTTGGTGTGGACAGCACACTCCCCTCTTTACCGCTGGATGTAGTGCCACTACAGGAGCGTGATTGTGCATGGCTCAAGGACTCTCAGCAGATGTGGTTGCTGACCTACGTCCATGAGGCCGGCGCTCAACTCCAACCACACATTCCAGTATGGACACTGCGTGTTCCAAGACTGACAACTGTCTCAGCCCACCTTCTGTCCACTGCATCAGTGAACCGATCAAGGCTGTCACCAATGCGGCGTAAGTAGGCACAGATGTCAGACTGTGCTGCATCCATAACCATGAGCATATGTTTGGAGTTCCTTTCAGAACATGACTATGCCTCCATGATGGCCCAAAACATGTGCTGAGTGAACCGTGATGTGACACCTGCAACAGGTGGTGGAAGGACTGCAGGCCTCCTATGAGCACCTCTATCAATCTGCCTGTGTGGAACCTTGCCAGCTCTCTGGCTATAGCCAGTGTCTATACTCACATATCTGTGGTCTCTAGAGACTGGGTATGTGCAGGCATACTGACTGTGTGTGATGACAATGAGGACAGAGGAGTGATGTCAACCTCTGGGACATATTCAGTCCTGGGCACCCCCACCTGTGCTCACTGTGGCCACCATCATCATCAGACTCTGAAGGGACATTGACATCAGGTTCTGTAGGGGACAGAGACCAATCCCCCTGGTCACCTGTGATAAGAGATGAAAAAGTAGTACATTAATACTACACTATTATGCTCTTCAGTACTATGTTGCAGTAAATGTACAGCTCTATACACTTTTGGCACTATTACAGACCTGTTGAAACAACAACGTCATATAGTAGGACAAGAGGACATTACTATTCGCACAAACAGCTGTAGTTACTTTTGAATAAAAGCTCTTTACACAACAATCTCATTAGCAAAAATGAGGTACACTGTTGACATTTGTGAAGACAAATATCTCAATGTGCAATGTCCTGACAATGCTGTCACATCTATCAGTGTGGCGACACCTACAAGGCATATGTAACAGGTGTACAGTCATAAAATATCTGTGCAGCTGGAAATCATGCTGACAGTACAGCACTCCAGGCAGCAGGCCTGGGATGACACTTTATGGATTAAATTGCTGTAAACCTACATCTATAACAAAACAGTTTTGTACTTAATAGGAGCAGGACCACAGCCTTGTCTGATACCTGACAGACCTGTGCAAAGTAGAGGGAGTAGTAAAGTTAGTACCACTGTATGTTGCACCAGAACATGGTAATACACCCATATATCTCACATTTAAAGTAGCTACCATATTACTTATTGTATCAGTCAACATCTGAGTCAAACTGCAGTTAAACCCTCCCCCAAAGAACACAGACCTAACACCCAGATAAGAGTATGTACACCTTGACACACTGAATACCACAGTATTGCAATGGTGATCAAACTAAGCTTACCTGCATGATCCTCTGCCATGGAAACTATGGCACCCACATCCACGATGTATGGTGTGATGGATGCCTGTGAGCTGTCGTGGTGCCTAGGTTTTCCAGGAATTCCTCAGTGTCTGAGAGTGGTTGTTCTTCTGCAGGCTCCCCACCGGTGATGCCATGATCCTTGGCTACATCTGCTGCACTTCTGTGTGCAGCATTCATCATGTCCATTGTGCATTGTTGAACCTGCTCATATGTCCTACTCCGATGACCTGTAGCATTCACGTCATGGACAAGGTCAGCCACAATGCTGCCCACTGTTCCCTGTTTTGCCTTTCCCTGGACAGTAGGAGCTCATGATGTTGCCAGAGGCATTGAAGTATAATTTCATTCTCTGCATCTGTGAGTGGTGCACATCGTCTTGTGTGCATGTGTCCTGAAAGACAACAGAATGGAAACACTTGGCAGGATCACATACTTGGAAGTACACTATGCAGAGATACAGCAAGAACATAATGGCTGGCAGTATCCACTGCTTGATCACACATGTCATATTCCACAGTGTGCAAACATACTGTGGGTATAGATACAACTAAGATACTAGTAATAGTCAGCTATTCCCATGTGTGCCATAACAGATACTGCTGTATGATCATATACCCAACACTGGAGTCTATTGCAGTGTGTCTCCTAGTGGTGACCCCCCCCCCCCGATAATATGACAAAACAACAGTGCCAAAGAAATAGCAGTGTGCTATTACAACCACTATAAAGGGACAGTTCCCAAGAGACCAATGTGCCGCACTGACAAAAAGCATTCCACCCTTGATGTACTGAATGTCCTCTGTAGGTGTAACACATCTGGATAGCAATGACATGTCATTATCACAGTTGTAAAAGAGGCTTAATGCTGTAATCCCTATTCCCTCTAAGTATATTCAGACATCTGCATCCTGTTGTAAACAAAAAGGTTACATACCTGTTGGAATGCAAAACTCCTCTGTTGATATGTGGTGATATCTAAGTTTTTGAAAACACGTGTTCTGTGTGCAGAAATTCTCATACAGAATGGTTCCCCATAGCCAGCATGTTTGCCTTTTAACATGCTTCTCATTGGCAGGTGATTGCCTCTTAACCAATCTGTGGTTCTGCAATGCTAATTTCAGCCAACATGTCTGATTTGCACTATCATCAGCCAATGCAGATTACGAGCCCTTTCTGATATGTTGTGCTGGACCTTACTGGGGTAGGAGACTGCATCACCGCAGAGGGTAGATCTGTAGCAGCTACTGTATATAGAGCTGTGTGCTATAGGCTGCAGCTGCTACTGCAGGTAATAGGCCTAGTCAGAGAGTGTGAATAGGAGGACAACCAGCTGTAGGAGTAACTGTGGCAGCTGTGGCAGCCTTGTATTAAATGCAGAGGCAGAGTGAGGGTAGCCACTCCACTCCAATTACGGCATGTGTTTAAGGTAAGTATGGTATCATTAAAAGAGTACTAGGCTACATGTCTGTTGTATCCTTGAGCAACATAGGGGATAAATATGACATTATGTCCACCATATGGGCAACTGTCAGGCCACGTGTTACAGTCTGGTACTCATTTGGAACGTGTATGCTGGCAGTACTTGGTAATCATGTGAGAGACAGATTAGGCAGTTCTAATTACATTACAAAATATTGTGACACTTGAGAGGCATGTTTGTGTAAATTAAGTAAACTAGACAGCCATCATGCCTTAGCTGGGAGGCATGCGAGTAGAATCCAATAGCTGTGACTGCAGGGGACATCTGCAAATAATGAAACAATTGACTAGAGCAAATTAGAACAGAGATGCAATGACAGCCCTATTAAGACAGATTTATTTAGGAAACCACAATGCTGCTTAACACTTTATTTTTATTACTGATAATTCTCTGTGAAATCTGTACACACTATCTGCATCATTGGATGGCGAAGTGGTGCAACAGTTGCATTGTTGCCTCACAGCAAGAGGTTCTCCGGTTCAATTCTCGACTTGGGTGCCTTCTGTGTAGAGTCTGCATGTTCTCTCTGCGTTCATATGGGTTTCCTCCTGGTGCTCCAGTTTCCTCCCACGTTACAAAGGCATGCATCTGGAGTGTTTCTTCCCAAGCCTCCGCTGAAAACTGGCTTTGTTCCAAGTCAGACTTTCCCAGTAAACAAATGTTAAATAAATAAAGTGAGCTACCTCAGCCATATAAATTTTACTCCTGAACTGGAAGAAAATGTCAGCATTATGTGACTGAAATTGGCATGGAGACAAACTTGAACCACACTATGTGTTGTGCAATACATTTTATAGGACATTCCTTTTGTATTGTAGAGCTATTACAGTTTTACACTTGACTGCAGTGACAGTAGAACACACATGCAATGAATACAGCCATGCTACAGATATTAAGACAGATTTATTTAAGAGTCCACAATGCTGCTTAACACTTTATTGATATTGCTGATAATTCTCTGTGAAATCTGTACACACTATCTGCATCATTGGATGGCGAAGTGGTGCAACAGTTGCACTGTTGCTTCACAGCAAGAGGTTCTCCAGTTCAATTCTCGACTTGGGTGCCTTCTGTGTAGAGTCTGCATGTTCTCTCTGCGTTCATATGGGTTTCCTCCTGGTGCTCCAGTTTCCTCCCACGTTACAAAGGCATGCATCTGGAGTGTTTCTTCCCAAGCCTCCGCTGAAAACTGGCTTTGTTCCAAGTCAGACTTTCCCAGTAAACAAATGTTAAATAAATAAAGTGAGCTACCTCAGCCATATAACTTTTACTCCTGAACTGGAAGAAAATGTCAGCATTATGTGGCTGAAATTGGCATGGAGACAAACTTGAACCACACTATGTGTTGTGCAATACATTTTATAGGACATTCCTTTTGTATTGTAGAGCTATTACAGTTTTACACTTGACTGCAGTGACAGTAGAACACACATGCAATGAATACAGCCATGCTACAGATATTAAGACAGATTTATTTAAGAGTCCACAATGCTGCTTAACACTTTATTGATATTGCTGATAATTCTCTGTGAAATCTACACACACTATCTGCTCATAAAGTGGGCTACCTCACCCATATACCTTTTGTTCCTGAACTGGAAGAAAATGAGAGCATTATGTGACTGAAATTGGCCTGGAGACAGCCTTGAACTGTACAATGATTTGATCGATACATTTTCAGGCCTTTAGTTTTGCATTCTACACCTACTACAGTTGTACACTTGACTGCAGCAACCTTACCATAGTCATGCAATGCATACAGCTCTAGTGCATTTATGTTATAACACCACAATCCTGCTTTACACCTTTTTGCTTACTGTTACTGTTACTTGTATGTTTTGTTGTTTATTACAATACAGTTGTTATTGTTCATTTATTGCACTACAGCTCTAATTGCCCATTTATTGTACTAGCATTTTTATTGTTTATTCTTTATTGCAGTACATTTTTTTGTATTCTTTATTGCTTATTGCACTACTGTTAACATAACATATCCATGCACACCGCACTCCCGGTGAAACCTGGCCAGGCGCCCGGCATGAGACTGAATATTGCAAGTCCTCTCAGCTGCAGCTGTTGGGAGAGAAGCACACCATTATGCTTATCAGTTTTGCACACATTCAGCTTGCATTTTGGTAAAATAGTGAAAAAAAATACTTAGATATTTGTTGGGCATGCCCATCCCTAGCCTCTTGGACCCAGGTGCCAAATGTTGCCTTCTTTCTCCACTTCTGGTTGTCATAGTGGTGACAATACTGCTCACCAGTGTGGGGGATGTCAGTAGCACTGGTAAGATCCCTAGACAAATGATCCCAGGCCTCAGCCTTACACTCTGATCCCTGGTAACCACCCTGCAGTAGCCTAAGTGCATAACTATGTATGAGGAGCTCAAAAAAAAAACATGGACTCCTGCGCAGCCTCATCTCTGCACCCAAAAGAGTGCATCCTCTCCAACACTGCCTGGTATATCAGCAGATAAGCAGACTCCAACAAATGGTGCAGAATTTCCACATATTGGCCTTAATATAGGCTGTTTTCCCACCTTTGCATGTCATTTAGCAGCATTCAAAAAAGTGCCACATTGCTTAGCATCACGCATACCAGCTAAGCAGAATTGAGCATCGTGAAAACACACACAACCATGGTTTTTAGAGAAGCTTAGCACCGCGCAAACAATACTAGCCATTAACCACTTTTAAACAGTGCTTAGCACCATGCAACTCTCCCAAATGTAAAAATATTGATTTTAATTTAAAAGACATTTTACATTGTATTCAACAAATGATATGTGTCCTAAGGACTCAAACCCAAGACCTACAAAGTTTTAGACCATCACTCTACCCATTTAGTAATAGTGGCACTCAGTGCAAATGGAATTAAATGGGCTTAAATATAAGCAAACATACATAATTAATTACATCCATTTTCTATATTTAGATGTCTAGCAGGTGTCAACTGTCTATGTGTAAGCACAGCTTGGCATTGCTGTGCTCCATGCCGTGTCACGCAAATGGACAACTTAAAAAAATAAAACAGATATGATAATTAATTACATCCATTTTCTATATTTAGATGTCTGGCAGGTGTCAACTGTCTATGTGTAATCACAGCTTGGCATTGCTGAGCTCCTTGCTGTGCCATGCAAACGGACATTAAAAAAAGTTAAACAATACAAAAAAATAATGATTTATAAATTTAAAACACAAACTATTAATACACAACACATTTCAACAGTGGCATGGAACATTATAGGAAGCCTCACCATGTACACGGATTCTCTACCCTCTGCATGGATTCAATATCCATGTTACTATGCTCTCCTTTGGCAGAGCACCATGATTATTATGTGTACTTGCAATTTTGCTCAAGTGCTCAATAACCTCTCTGAAAATGGTTTACTTTAACACTACAAATTCTTCAAACACTCCGGACACTTTGAAAAGTCTTAGTTACTGTGAAAAGGTCAGACATTGTGAAAAAATGCAGAAATTTTAGCCGTTTTGAACATTTTAAACACTTCAGAAATTATTTCAAACACTTTAAATATTACACCTCTATCTCAGACATTTCGAACATCTCTGAAATTATTTTGAACACTTTGAATGCTAAGCCACACGTTTGGTGACTGAAAATCATTTGAAATTAATTTAAGTAACTTTGAATAACCACTGACTTGTTTGTGAGTTCACTCTTAAATATTACTCCACTTCTAACTGCATGCCTCATGGTTTGCAATGTGCTTCAGCTTTGGATCCCATTCTAATACCATGTCACATGTCTCATGTATTCAAAGGAGACACTGAGGCTGGGTATGCGTTCAAGTTGTGTATTATCCATACACACATCAGGAGTTGTAACTTGTACATATACTTCATACTTCAAATGCTTACTGACAGACTTCTTACTTCTAACACACACACACATGCTTCTCCATTCAAGCTTACATTCACACTGACTGATTACACAAAATGGCACTGATCTTGCACGTGCTCAGTAACATATGCACATGCTGTCTAGCTAGAGTGGCTGACTAAGTTCAATATACACACTGATCTATACACAGGACTGTTAGCAAGCTGAAAGATACGCAAGGTCACTTCAGTGAAGCTGGGTCTAGATCCCTATGTTTATTTTTATAGTTTCCAAGATGTCTATTACAATCCAAGGGAAAAAGTTTGCCAGCAGTTTTGTACAAACAATAAATATGTGCATCCTTACCTATTCAAGAAACATTTGATTGACCTTACAGTTTGGAAGACATAATTCTGCTTGTCACAAAATAAGCGAATAGCTGTTCAGGGAGATGACTATTCTTAAGATGACTTTTTTCTTCAATGCTGTTGGCCTTAAAAGTAAAGTTTTTAGAGTCCCACTCACACAGATTATAAAGGGTTTATTTTCAGTGTGTTTTTTCCACTCTAAGGCCTAATTACAAAGCAATATTACACTGGAGTATCTCACTTATTCCAGGAGTAAAGGTAGTATTCATAATCTAGAGCTTTGCCATTACATAGCAGTTATCTGTGAAGAGTGCCACTACACATTTGTACAAATAAGCTAAGCACGGGTTATGTGCACTGAATTAGTGAAAGCAAAGGCATTTTGAAAAAACATGCCTTCTTGTGGCAAGAGTGTAAAGTACCTAAAGTTAAGCGTTAAATACTTATGAAGTACAATGTGAAAGCCATAGGCTTCATATTACTTTGTATGTGTTTAGATATTGCCGGTAGATGCAGCTATGTGCAGTCACACTTGTAAGACCTAAGGCAAGTGGAAGACTGTGCAGCTTTTATTATTAATATTTCAAAGAAATAAATGAGTTTAGAATGTTTTATATAGTGATATCCTTATGTGAATGCTGCATTAGTTTACTTTAAGGAATAGACAGGGCAAATAGGAAAGATTGAAAAAGGAGAGATGCAACAAAGAGGGAATCACAGAAGGAAAACATGAAGAGGGCTCTACTGAAGGAGGTAAGAGAAGAGGAGCACAACTTTTTGGCAGTAAATAAACCCCCATATTTTCAAATGGTTTTATGCAAGGTGGTAGTGGTGGTGGGAAATAGGTAAGAGGGTGAAGGAGAAAGGAGAGAGGAAGAAGATTTGAGGAGGTGCCAACAGCAGTACCAGTTCACAGAGTTGTAAATGTTTCTTCTGTCAGATAGTGGTGTAGTGGAGGACCCTGATGTTTGAAGGGGTATGTGGCTATAGTGATGGTGCATTGGTCAGCACCAGTTTAAACAGCATTTCTTCAACATGCTGAAGAGAGGCCTCAACTGACTGAATCAATCTGTCAACTACGTCCTCCAGCATGTCTTCAACCAAATACTGAAGCCCCCAAACAGTGAGGCTTGCTAGGCTGCCACATGCCAGAGTGTCTCCAGGATAGGTGTCACTGCCCTGACCCTGTGAGGTCACCCCTAGATGTGCCGAGGGTGAGTAATCCCTAAGCTGGAAGGTATGTGCTTAGGCCACTATAGAAGAGTTTGGATCTGCAAAATAAAATTAATACAAATGCAAGAGAAAGAAAATAAAAGGAGACAGGAACGCATAATTAAAATAAGAAAAACAGAGAAAAAAGGGGAAGATAAAAGAAAAAATGCACATAATGAATTCAAATATCGTGTTACACAGTATTCAGTTTCTTACTTTAAAACATTTTTATTTTTATAAATCTTTATTGAAATAAAACACAATGTATGGGTCATGTTTATGTAAACTTTGGATGAAATTTTATTGGAAGTGTTTATGCGTATTTGGCAGGAGAGTATATCGCTGTCAAGTTTTTGTGGGGTTTACATGTTGCACTTTACTACGCAAACATAGTGATCATGTTTGTGCCAGATATGCATTTGTTTATAATAGTGTATGGAAAACACCCTTTATAAATGATTGCATCTTATAAAATCAGTTAAACACAGAATACTGTAGTTTATATATTAATATATCTTTTACATTTGGTTGTAGTATAATGAATGCAGTAACATAGCTAGGGTTGGGTGAGACGAGAAACTGCCCCAGGCACAAAGTGTTGGCGATGCAGTCAGCAATCCGAATCACTCTTTAATGTAATACCAGCTTTTAAAGGCCAGAATTGCATTTGTAGTCAAACCTGAGCACTGTAGTACTCTGTGGATGGTCTAAACTGTAGCAACTGCAAATAGTTTTCTGCAGTTTAAAAGTTTAAAAAAATGTTTTTTAACTAAAACCTAAGAGCTGTAGTGCTCCATGCAAGAAGGGTATAAACTGTAGCAAACTGTTTGCTAAATTTGTAGCAAATAGTTTGCTACAGTTTAAAAGAAGAATTTTTTAAATAAAATATGTTAAAGAGGGCTAGGAGCAGGGCACAGAAATAAGACATGAATGGCTGGGGCTGGAGAAGGAGGTGTCATGCATCCGGCCACCTGGTTGGTGTGCCAGTAGGAGGAACATCCTTCCCCTCCCCTTTTTTTGTTGCGTGTTCATAGATCTAACTGTAAAAGGCCAATCACTTGCAGCTTATTACAGTGAAGACCTTTTTTTTTTTTTTTTTGGCTCTTCACTTGTTCAGGGCACTAACTGAAACAGCTATGCTTTTGAGTGAATGCACTCTAGTGCTTCACTACATGCTTTATGAATTAGTTCCCATAAACAGATAGATAGATAGATAGATAGATAGATAGATAGATAGATAGATAGATAGACAGACAGATAGATAGATAGAGATATAGATATATAAATGAAATCAGTTTAAACACACAGTACTATTTATTACTTTATTCATGCTTACCAGCTTTAACCTGGACCGATTCTATGAACCAGCACCCCATCCCCTAAGCTCTTCCAATGAAGAGCAAAAAAAAAAAAAAACAGACAATAGATATTCTTCCACTGGTACACTAACCAGGTGGCCAGATGCAAGACACACACCACACTCACACCCCTCCTGCCACAGCTTTTAAGGTCTGCTTTCTGTGTCCTGCCCTAAACCCACCTTTAAAATACAGATATACATATACATATATATATATATATATATATATATATATATATATATATATATATATATATATTAAAATATTTGTTTTCTTCTAAACTGTAGCAAACAGTTGTTATAGTTTATACCCAGCCAGCATGGAGCACCTCAGTGCTCATGTTTAAGTTTAAAAGAAAAAACATCTCTTCTTTTTAAACTATCAAACTGTTTGCTACAAATGTAGCAAACAGGTACTACAGTTCATACCCTCCCTGTATGGTGTGTTACAGTGCTCATGTTTAAATTAAAAATAGCTTATTTTTAAACAGTAGCAAATTGCTTGTTACAAATGTAGCATACAGTTAATACAGTTTATACCCTTTTGGCAGGGAGCACTGTGGAGCTCAGGTTTTAGTTAAAAAATTTTATTTTTTTTTTATATTTAAGCTGTAGCAAACTGCTTGCTAGCATGACAATTACTATTAATAGATGAACTTTCCACACATCTGGAGAGTGATAATGAAGGCAGTGTGCATAGTAAGTAACCCCATAACTCATTAATAAGCATACAGTAGTGTATGCCATTTTTTATTTGTTGTTTGTCTTTTCAGCTTTTCCCGGTTAGGGGTTGCCACAGCGGAACTCTGGTCTGCTAATGATTGGCAGTAGATTTTTATGGTGCCAAGTTGCCAACCTGATGCCCAACCTTCAGCGAAGGCACGCCCATTCATGCATGTCTTTTGGAGGCCACTCGACCACAGGGAGGACATGCAGACTTCACGCAGAAGGCACTCTAGCCGAGAATCGAACAGGAGAACCTCTTGCTGTGAGGCACCAACGCTACCGCTGTACCACTGTGCCATTTTTTATTAGTAATGTTTTCAAATCAGTTTTTACAGGGTCAGCAGCAGAAACAAACATTTACACTTTACCAATAAATTTGGAGGACATCAGCAGCAGAATGGCTGACGAAGATGGTGATAGCATAGTTATATTTATGAGGCAACCTGAGGAAAGTCATGCATAGTCCTCATGTTTAATGATAGAATCTCACACCCCATAATGTTAGCAACTCTGCAGGAAGTAACAGTGCATCACAAAGTCAAGCACATGCTGACATTACACTCACACTTATACACCAGTATCTCCAAACCAGGGGAACACTTTTGGGATGATGGCAGACATTCAACAGTCAAAGGTAACTGTCCACAGTGACACCTTTACAAAGGGGAGCCATGTGCAGGAATTTGTTACCCTAGGAAACATGTAAGCATTGGCTCCTTAGAGCACTGTCACAGCAAGTCAGCTGGAAATGGTCAGAGTCCTTCAAGATAGGTGAAAGGATTTAAGATTATGGATAATGCCATGATCACACTGATGTCCAGTATGGTGGCACACCAAGCATTGGTGGCTGCCTCCAGTCATACACTAGTTAGGAGTCACCAGACTCAAGCAGGAGTCAGCCTTGAAAGAGGAAGAGGATGCCATGCTGTCCAGACATGTGGGGGCAGATCATATGAGGCTAGAAGTGCTTCTCAGGAAAGTACTGTAATTAGTCAGTGAACAAGCACAACAGATTTCATGTGAGTCACATAAGCATTCATCTGTCTCTAGGAGAACCTCTCAATCGAGGTCCCAATCAAGTTCTCACACCACTATCAGATTACTGTCTGCAGGATCACATGCATCATGTAGGTCACAATACTGGATTAATTTACCATACAGCTCTCTTAACAGCCTCACTTCAAAATCACTTTCACCATCACCTAGTCTGTCTTTAGGAGATGTGTATGACATTTGACCTTAACCTTCTGTGATTCAAGTATGACATTTCTGTTCCAACATGATCTTAACAAATACATATCAATGTTTATCTCAAAAGGGAATAAGCTATCTAAAAAAGGGAGGTACTTAGGACACTTTTCAACTGTATGCATTTCATTGCTGTAATGGTGCTGCTTAAAACCTCATGAAACTGTGTAAAATAATCTGTATGTCATAACATATGATTGCAGTCATTAACACCAATGGTCTATGCATTACCATTCTTCCAAATGGCAGTTACCTACAACTTAAAAGTAATAATACACAATTTTTCTTGTTAACACAATAATGAGAAAATGACAGATTAAAATGAGTTTCCTGCCATGTAAACAAACACTGCTGTGACTTCACCATATCCTCTGTACAAATGATGATGTTTTTTTATCGCTGAAGTCACGTATTATTGTGTATGATAAGATAAAATAATCTGATGTGCAGTAGCTCAACAGTCAACATATTTTAAACTGAGAAAACATTGCATAAGATAAAAAACAATAAGATTAATTTTCACTCAGATACAAAGTATGAACTCGTTAAATACTGAGATAACAGGTTTCCTAACTGTGCCACCTGAGGACATTCAATACATGCATACTTTGGTAAACAATCTCATTAGAATTTATTGTGCAAAACAGTTAAAAATGTTATTATTATTTATATGATGTCTTACATCAGTGAACAGGAGTCTGTGAGCACTTAGGCATGACTTATACAAAGAATAATATGAGTAATTGCTCTGAAATAAAAATATAAGTAAATACTTTTTTAAAGATGAGAAGGAATGTCAGAAGAACAGTAACATCAGACCATGTACCACACAGCATAGCCCACAGATATCACTGCATGCATGGGTTGTACTCTTGAGGGGGATTTATAAAGATACATCTGTGTACACCTTGAGGCAACTTTACTGAATTCAAGACCAGCTCTACCACAATGCTTTTGTTGTCTATTCATTCAGAAAGGTTACTCGAAGTGAACACACAGTATACACCTTGTGGTAACCTTTATGCATACCCCCATAATTTTTTTTTACAAGAAATGAAACATTAACTGGAATGTCATGTTTCATAGTTCTAAACTAAAATCTACCTCTTTACGTATGTGGCTGTATTTTGTGTGCGAGCCGGCCTACTGATGCCGGGTGGTCATCATTAGTCATAGCAGAACTGGAACTGGGAGCTGCAGTGACAGCAGGGGTCACTTTACCACCAGGCCAGTACATGATCATGATGTTCAGAATACAATATGCAGTAAATATCCTGCATGCAATAGCAGAGTCATAATGAAGGGCACCTCCAGACTCATCCAGGCACCTAAAATGACTCTTCAGGAGGCCAAAGACCCTCTCAATTACAATACAGGTCTTGCACAGGGATGTCTTACAGGTCCACTTGGATTTCTCACTGGTATCATAAGCCATGTCTCCAGTGAATACCCAGCAACATGTGAAAGACAAAACAAATGACATAAAGAGAGAGAAGGGGGTGGGGAGAGACAAAACAATGGAAAAGTGGTTTAGTATTCAGTAATAAATTTAATATTATTAACTGCTTAAATACAATAGAATATTTTTTCCACTTACCAACAAGATTAACCATTGGACATTATATCATGCATGCAGAGGCTGTAGAGTGAGTAATGTGCCAGATATAGGAATCATGTGCCCAGCCAGGATGCTGGGCAGAGATTTTGGTAATGTACCCCTATGCATCACACACTACCTAGCAACTCATTAAGTGGTAGCCTTTCTTGTTCTGGTGCTGCTTACCCCATAGATGAGAAATGGCCCTAATTATAACATGGGGAAATCTATTGCACATAGTACCTCAGGGAAAAGTGCCACACCATAAAAGATAGTCCTGGCTTGATCCTGAGGTGGCACCAGAAAGTAGATGTACTGATCCACAAGTCTCAAGAGTACAGACAAGAACTGCTACAGTATTCTTAAGGCAGAAGACTGTGATATCTCAAGTGTGCCCCCTCCATCTGTCTCTGGATGGTCCCCATAGCATAGGGATGGCTATACATACCTAAGTACACACAATGATACGAAGTCTATGTTTTCCTCCAGCTCCCCTGTGGAGGGATCATACCTACTCACTAAGACCCTTATAATATCTGTAGATCAGTGTGTGTTTATGTACCTTTAAGAAGCTAGCCAAGTGTTTGCACAAGTGTATAAATACTGAGCACATGCAAACCTGACTGCCATTTTGTAATAAGCTGTTAAGATGTAAGCATGTATGTATGTAAGATCTGTTTGTTAATCAGTTTGTTTATATTTTATGATGCTGCTATCCATCCTTATGTGTTTCTATGTAATAAAGCATTTAAACGAGCTACCTCACCTGCTTATCATCTATGTTAGAGAGGGACGAGCAACATGGTGTCAGAAGTGGCATGTCTAAAAAGGCATGGTATCAGAGGAAGCATGGCCAAAATGACTTGTTGCCAGAAAGAACTCCAGTTTCTTCAGTTTGAGTTTGAGAGGCAGACGGTTGGTATTGGAGGAATATAGAGGAGTGGATCATCCCTACTACATGTATAATTTGCAAAACAGGTCAGAAATTAATTTCAGATGTTAAAACTTGCTCAAATAATTTCTTATTTTCAAAATATGAACGAGGCATACAGAACGTTCTAAACAGTATTTGAATAAACCAATATGTCCGATATTGATAAAATATTTGAATTACTACGGAAAATGTTTGAGATAAAGTACAAATTGAATAAAATTAATAAAATAAGAGGAAATTACTGCATTTTCACCAGGTATGTATTTTTTATATTAATTAAAGATATCCACCTCGGCGTTCATGAAAATCTACTGCCAATCATTAGCGGACTGGAGTTCCGCTGTGGCGACCCCTAACCAGGAAAAGCTGAAAGACAAACAACAACATTAAAGATATCCAAGTTATCAGAAGTGTAGAAAGTGTTTGCATGTTTGTGCAGTACTACAGTAAAGTTATTTCACAAAATACAGCCATTTCAGAGCATATTTTGCAAAGTACAGTGTTTCAAAGAGTTTATTCTGCATTTGAATGCATTACAAACTTGAATTTGGTAATAATATTGCAGAAAACTGGAGAGTGTTTGAGCAAGAGTATGACATGTTCATACAGGCTGCATTTTCTGATAAAGATGACTGTACAAAGGCATTCATAATGCTTAATTTAGCTGGGTCAGAAGCTATTGAAAGGGAATGTTAATTTGTGTATGCACCTGCTGTCTTTGCAGGAGAGGGGGAAAACATCATATTGTTGTACTGGCTGAGTCAAGGGAGGACCCCAAGTACTTAAAATGTAAATTTAGAGAAAAGTGTAACCCCCAAACAAATGTTGCAATCTTATAGAAGGGATCAAAAGCCTGGTTAAACTTTTGCAGCATATATAACTGACTTGAGGAATAAGGCTAAAACATGCACATTTGGTGATTTAAGGGATGAGAAGATAAAAGACAGACTTATGTGTGGTATTAAAGATGATGCTGTGAGAAAGATTTTGCTTCATGACGGTGATTTAACTTTGAATAAGGCTATTGAGAGATGTGAGATATATGAGCTCACAGAAAAGCACACAAATATGCTTACAAATGAGAGATACATGCTTTCAGTAACTTCTAGAGCTCATATTGATAGTATACAGCACATGGTTAAAAGAAACAGACCCATGCTCATGGCAGCAACTGTAGCCCCTGCAGCACTCACTGGTAAACCCCAGAGCTTTCCAGCAAATTCAGAGTTCGGACAGTCTCAGTGAAGCATAAGAGTGAGTCAGCAAACTCAAAGCATGCCTCCCCCCCCCCCCTCAGTTTCACTGCCAACTGTCATAACTGTGGTGGAAATCATGAATCTAAAAGGGAAAGATGTTTAGCTTTTGGTCAGCAATGTCACAAATGCAGTAAGTGGAATCATTTGAAAAGATTGTGTAAGTTAAAAGGCACACATTCTTTTATTAAAAGGGAACATTCAAAGAAACAAGTTAATCAGTTTAGAAAGCTACAGCCCTACTGTTTATGTTGATGGTGTGTCAGTGCTTTATGAAACATTCAGTGCAGTAGATTTAAGAGCAAAGAATGAAGTATTTTGTACTGTTCAGATAAATGGAAAACCCATAGTGCTCAAAGTTGACACAGCTTCCAAATGCAATGTTATGTCAGCAGAAACATTTGCTAGGCTGTGTCATGGTGAAAGGCTTGGTTTGGCAAAGTGTGCAAAGCTTGTTGCTTATGGTTGTGAAGAAATTCAGACTGAAGGCTCAGGAGTGCTTTCATGTTACTCTAATAGGAGATGTTACAACTTGTTATTTTATGTGGTCAAGAGGCACATCCAGTCATTATTAGGGCTCAGAGACAGTTTCAAAATGGAACTGCTTTCATTTAACAGGGAAGTCTGTCATGTTAGCTTAAAAGACCACTACTCTAATTTCTCTACCTATGTTGATCTTTTCGAAAACAAACTAGGCAAGCTTCCACTTGTGTATTCCATGAAGCTAGACCCAGGTGTCAGCCAAGTTATCAGGCCAGCTCAGAACGTTCCAATAGCCATGTAGGACAGAGTCAAAGCCAAGTTAGATAAAATGGTATGACAAGGTGTGATTTGTCCAGTAGATTTACCTACAGAATGGGTATCTTCCATGGTGGTAGCTCATAAGAAAAGCTCAGATGACATCAGAATATATGTTGATCCATGAGATTTGAACAAAGCACTGAAATTACCTCATCATCCAAAGCATACAGTCGAAGTAGTCACAGCTCTGATGACAAATTCCACTATTTTTTCTGTCTTAGATGCAAAGAGTTCATTTTAGCAAATTCAGCTTGACAAGAGATCATCATTGCTCACTGCATTCAGTACTCCAATGCCATTTGGGATACATTCTGTAAGTGAATTATTTCAACATGCAAGGGAGCAAATTTTTTCTGAGTATCCTTGTGCTATTATAGTAGATGACATACTGGTAGGAGGTAATGGTGAAGTTGAGCATGACAGAAACCTCAGAAACCTCAGAAAAGTTTTGGAAAGAGCACGTCAAGTGAATCTTAGGCTCAATCCACAGAAATGCGTAGTTCCAAACTAAAATCTACCTCTTTACCTATGTGGCACAGAAATGCAAATTCAGGCTACAAGAAGTCACTTATGTTGGTCATTTATTTACTAGTTCAGGCCTATGACTAGACCCTTCTAAACAAACAGCCATTCTCGAGATGCCAGCTCCAAACAATGATCAAGCTCTGCAACATTTTCCTTGTATGGTTAACTACCTATGCAAGTTCATTCCTGACTTGAGCCAACTTTCAGCACCACTTAGAGAGCTGACACAAAGATGTAGCGTGATCTTGGTTAGAGTAACACCAAAGACCATTTGATGTCCTGAAACAGAGAATTGCTAGTCCACCAACTCTCAGATATTATGATGTTCACAAGCCAGTTACTCTTTCATCTGATGCTTTGAGATTCAGTCAAGGTACAGTCATTCTACAAGAGGGTCAAACTGTTGCCTATGCAATGAGAACTCTTACCCAAATTGAAATGCAGTATGCTCAGATCAAGAAAGAGCTTTTGGCAATTGTATTTGCATGTTCAAAGTTCCATGATTATGTTTATGGTAGACCTATCTAGAATCTAGATTGAAACAGACCACTAACCTCTAGTCACTATCTTGAGATAGTCTATCTTGAGAAAGCCTATGCATAAAGATCCAGCCAGATTGCAATGTAAGATGTTGAAATTGCAAAAGTATAATTTCACTCTTCTCTATCTTGCTGATACATTGTCCAGATTGCCCAGAAACACCACTGAACACCATGAGAATGAGAACATTGATTTTATAGTTATGGAAGTGAGACATTTTCTTCCACACGTCTTGATGAGTTGACAGATCACACAGCCACAGATCCAGTTTTACAAAGGCTCAACCACTTTATCAATCAAGGGAGGCCATCAAAGCAATCTAGTTTACCTCAAGAAGTGCAACCGTATTTTCTTTACAAAGATGAGATTTTGGCTGACAAAGGTATCATTATGAAAGGTCTAAAAGTGATTGTTACAAAGTCCCTACAACAAGAGTACATTACTATCTTGCATTGTGGTAACCCAGGAGTAGGTGAGAGATCTGGTATTTTGGCCTTCTATGTCACAAGACATTGAGAAAGTACTTTCATCTTGTTACATGTGTAATAATACTAAGCCACACTTCAGAAGGAACTGCTTTAGCTAAACCAGATTACTGAAATACCTTGGTTGACAGTAGCTACCAACATTTTTGAGTGGAATAGTCAACATTATTTGGTATTAGTAGACTCTTATTCTAATTGGTTCAAGATTGACCTACTTCCTAACTTAGCATCCAGTACTGTCATTACTAAGATGAAGCATCATTTTACAGTCCATGGAAGTCTGCATGACTCATGTCACGAGTAGCCCATAGTATCTGCAATCAAATGGTTTGGCAGAATGTGCAGTTCAAAGTGCAAAACAGTTACTCAAGAAGTCAAAATCTCTTGAATCTCAGAAATATTCCTCGTAATAAACATCTTGGTTCACTTGCTCAGAGACTTCTGTCACGACAAACCAGAACCATGTTACCAATCAGTAGTCAATTGTTGGTTGCATGTGTTAAGAACAACAGGTCAGTGAAAACCAATCTGTTGAAGAAGCATTTAACCCAGAAGTCCTACTATGATAAGACCAGCAAACTGCTCAATCCATTATGAGAAGGAGAAGTGGTAAGGATGCTTATGTCCAAAGGTTATGATCGGATTGGAATTGTGAAGGATATTTGCCCAGAGCCGAGATCGTACATTGTGGAATCACAAGGAGTAGAGTTTAGGTGGAATTGGAAACATTTGATGCTGGTGTTCGAGCCTATACCACAACACATAGCCTGCGAGAAGACTCTTTATCTCAGACTGAATTATCCAGTGTTCAGTTCCAGAGGAAGTTCCAGAGAATATTCCCCATTCCTGTGATGAATCCAGAAGTTCCTGATACAAGATGTTTACTGAAGACTGCCCTGTCCCTATAGCTAAACCCAGTCAAGATTGTTATGTTACCAGATCTGGTCATATCTCCAGACCATGTTATAAATACATGGCAACTTAGACATGAACATCATGTGTGTTTCTAATGTCTATAATAATGCATGTCTAACTCCAGTGTTGTTTTTACTAAGGACAGTCTTTTTAAGAGGGAGGATGTAGATCAATGTGTGTGTATGTACCTTTAAGAAGCTAGCCAAGGGCTTGCACGAGTGTATAAATACTGAGCACGTGCAAGCCTGACTGCCATTTTGTAGTTAGCTGTTGAGATGCAAACATGTATGTATGTAAGGTCTGTGTGTTAATCAGTTTGTTTTTATTTTATGATACTGCTATCCATCCTGATGTGTTTCTATGTAATAAAGCATCTAAACAAACTACAAACTGCTTGTCATCTATGTTACAGAGGGACAAGTGACAATATCCATGTCCACTCTGAACCTATCAAGTATCTCCTGATTAACAAAGTTATTTACAGTGAGTTATCCTCTATATCACCACCTTCTTTTTATAAGGTATCTGTCGACAGCAAGGAAAAGTGGGAAAATGTCACCACAAATCACAAATAGGCACGAGAATGCTTCATTAGCATACATTGGGTTAAAGCATTGCTCATTTGCATCTCATTATGCATTCATTTCCCTTAGCTTAATTATGGTCATTGTACATTAACGTAAGAGGCCTCTACGAATAGTGGCGTAGCTGGTCTTATTCGCGGGGAGCATGGATAGTCTGCATAATGATTATGAATATCACCATAAGTCATTTAGAATCTCAATCAGTGTATTGGTACTTTGTAATCTATACTTGCTAAAATCATTACATCCATTTCTGACATGTAGTATGTGATTCATAACCACAATATTAAGAAATAGAAACATATTATTATTTAAAAAGATGTGGTTTGATACTAAAATAGGCAATTTCTAAAATTCTGTCATTACACATATACTGCTTAGCATATTCAGCTACTGGTACATCACCTAGACAATTTTTAAGTACTTACATTACTAAAGAACATAACATTTACATACAAAAACAACAAATGAGTACAGTAAAATGACTTTTGTGGATCAGCAGATGGTAGATAAGTGAACCATAACTACAGTTTTATATGTTGCACAAATAACTCCACAGTTACCCGAGTTTAAAAAATATAGAGGAAGATAGAACGAGTCGACTAAGTGTTTGTCAAACTAAAACTAAATGAATCTGGTAAAAAGGGTTTTCCAGTAAAAAATAAATAGCACACTGAACAAGCAACCTTTATCAAGATTAAATGTTTGTCAGTTGCTAAATGTTTTTAAGTGGTCTCTTTGGAGTACCTTGGCATAAATGCAGTTAGCAGAATGATAAATTATCTGATAACTAATTTGCTGGTCTCAGCCTTTCTCCTTCTTTCTAAAAAGGGAATGATGCTGGATGATTTATCTGAAGTGTTTCACTGGAGTTTCTCTTCAATGATAGTTATTCACTTCATACTATGACAAAACTGAGTGTATGTCTATAATCTGGGACAGATGAGAAAAAAAAAAAAAGAGTACATGCTTAGATACCTTTTTCATGATTAGTCTTTAAAAGAAGTCTGTGCCTATATAAAAATGTATTTCATAGTGAACTCAGGCACAAATGGACTGAATCACAACATAACACATTTCTGAACATATCCTAGCCATATACATATTTAATCTTGAGTCATCTTTAACAAGATTCTTTATAAATTCACACACAGAGAGTAAACTATAATCAAATGTTGCTACACCTTGTAGAACTTGCTACAACTTGGAACATATGACTGACAGAATTTAATTTTGAATGCTTTAAGTTATACCTATACAGTATTTTTTTTCAAGTATTCATTTAGATGGCTGGACTGATTCACAAGGGTCAGTTTTCAGCACCAAGACCTGATTAGTACAAAGTAAATCTATTGAATATGGTAAAGTAAGATATAACATACAGTAAATGCTTCTCTTATAATATACATAAACAACATTATACACACACACACAGATATATACATACAGTCTATATATATATATATATATATATATATATATATATATATATAGATATATATAGATATATACACATATACATATGTGTGCATGCGCACACACATATACAATATATATATATATATATATATATATATATATATATATATATATATGTATATATGTATATATGTATATATATATACACATATACATTATTTGTGCACACGCGCACACACACACACACACACACACACACACACACATATGCAGACACTCAGAATCTCAAAATTTGTTTCTTGTATGTAAACATCATGGCAGTATTCAGAAAGAAGCATAATGCTATCATGTAGCATGAGTGCCAGGCTAATGCTATTGTGCCGAAGACAAGGCTACATAATATAATTTCATAGGCATGATAATGACAGTAACTGGGCTGCTGGGATGACTAAATTGTGAGCTGTCATATGGCCCAAGGGAAATTGTCAGGCAGGTGGCATGCGCAGTACTATATAGATTTACATGCACAACAAAGACCGCCCCCCCCATGGCTGCAAAATATCCACTAAGGGCAGCGCACAGAAAAAAATGATAGCAAAATGCCGAGTGATTTCATCATATAAGTAGGAAGGAAATGGGGAGAAACCATAGGCAGAAATGAGGAGGAGCTAGAAGAGGAGCACACAGAGGACAAGAGGAAGGGAAGACAGGTGTGCGGGATGAAGGATGTATACTTGGAGGGGGGGTACATGTGCCTATGTCTCATTGTAGTAAAAAGAGCAGAGAGGGAAAGTAATGTGGAGAGGCATAAGGGTAAAGAGAAGAAAGCAGGGACAGGCAAAGACACATACAATTCATGCTAGGTCTGATACAGAAGGCAGTGACATATGGAGGCAACATTTGAGAGATGTGTCTTGACATAGGATGGACAACCGGTGATGGCAAAGTTTGACTACAAACAGGAGACAAGAAAATGACAAATAAGAATGGGGAATCCAGTGATGGCAAATAGAGAGGGGTAAGGAGGACTTGGATCATTGGCCCAGAAGGGAACCCACCTAGATGTCTATCACCTCCATGGCTGACTTCAAGAGCATGCACCATATCTGATAGTATGATGTGCAGGTCTGGTCAGCCCATGCAAATCAATTGGCCACACAAAAACAGACAGCTGAGTGTGCCAGTGCAGTCTTCCAGCCACTAGTCTACCTTGGTCCTCACCATCCATCAGTCCTAAAAAGAATCTGCTGTACCACTGACGAACAAGGAGCCTCCACCCCCCCCACACCCTGATAGGTAGCCATAAAGGGAACCAGTCAGCCCTCCAGGTCACCTTTTAAGTGACCTTGATCACCTGCAGAAAGACAGATCTGGGGACTGCTGGTAACTCAGGATTAGGTGGGGTGACTAGTGCAGAGATAACTCAACATTTATTTATTTATTTATTGCATTTGTTAACCAGGAAAGTCCACTGGGCCTGGAAAGAGCCCATTTTCAGTGGAGGCCTGGGGAGAAAACCTCCACAATGATTACATACACAGAAAATATTTATATACATGATAAAGAATTATGAGCAGTATTATTACATTGAAAGACAAAAAAGTAAAAACAGTAGTGGAGAAATAATTACAATCATGGAAAAATGGAAATAATGAAAGGCATATATTCAAATTGCACATGAATGTAATATATCTGCTAGGTTCAATACGAGGAGTTAGAAAGGCTAAAGATGGAAATAAAAAAAGTCATGCTAGTGTGGCAGAGCAGGCAGTAAGTGGTCAGAGTGAAGGGAAAGGGGTGATGGTAATAGCAGAGTTGTAGCACCAGTGAGAGAGGTAAGAAGTTGGGATTGTATGTTGGGGAACAGGAGCATAACATAACCAATGCAAGGATGGATGTAGTTTGAGGGATTTTTTTAAGGAGCCAGGATTGCTGGTGATTCTGAGTGATGGGGGGAGATTATTCCATGATTTAGAGACTGTGTAGGAGTACATTTGACCAGCTGAGAGCTTAGATTTCTCTATGGACAGTAACATTTTGTTTTCAGACTTGAGGTGCCAGTTAGGATGGTGCATGGTCAGTACAGAGGAGAGGGAAGGGCAGATTTCTGGTTGGTAGATTATTTTATGGGCTGTAGTTAATTGTAGAAATGTGAGATAGTGAAGGGATTCTAGCCAATTTAGTTGATGCAGAGAGAAGAAGTGATGAGTGGAAAATGTTGCATTTGTAGCAAATTTATCAACTTTGTTGTAACAAGAATTAAGTTTGGTTATCAAGGAGGACTGTAGATTGGTGATGATTGGAGTACCATATAGAAGTGTTGGATGCAGGAAGGATGAGGCAAGGGTCTTTTTGCAGAGGGGCTAAGAAATTAGCTGTGCCTATACAGGGTATCTAATTGTTGATTTTTTTTGATGTTGCTCTAAATATGAAGGTCGAAGGTTAATTTGTCATCAATGATGACACCTAGTAATTTGGTACTAGGGACAACTTTGATGATGGTATTGTTTTGGGAGTGAACTGAGAATAGTGACTTGTCAACAGGGCTGGATTTTGTGGGGGCAAATATGAAAAAGTTTTGTTTTATTGGGGTTGAGGGTGAGATAGTTCTGGGACATCCATGTTTCTGTGGAAGTAAAAGCTTCTTGGGTGAGGTGCTATAGTGCAGGGGCAGATTTGGAAGAGCAGATGATAGTTGAGTCATCTGCATATTGGATAACAGTACTGTGGGTTAGAGAGGAATGGAAGTTGTTGACAAATATGGTGACTAAGAGGCTCCCAATATTGAACCTTGGGGGACACCTGTATTTGTATTTATAAAAGGGGAGGAAGAGTGTTGCCATTTAGTAGATTGCTGCCTGTTGCTGAGATAGTAAGCCATAGTAGAGTAGGGGGGAGACAGACTGAGGTTTGAGAGTTTAGTAAGCAGAAGGGAGTGAGAAATAGTGTCAAATGCCTTAGATAACTCTAGGAAGAGTACTGAGACTAAGCGGCCTGCATCTCAAGCTCTAGTTATTGTGTCCAGGAAGGAAATGAGGGCAGTGTTGGTACTATGTCCCGGCCTAAAGCCATGCTGAGTGGGGGAGAGGATTTGGTGTTGTAACAGATGAGTGCAGAGCTGAGTGCGAATACATTTTTCATGTATTTTGGAGATTGGGGAGAGAATGGCAATAGGACAGACATTTGCGATATCAGATTTGTTGCTGCCTTTATGAAGTGGAAGGATAAATGCTTTTTTCCAGATATCAGATATATGGAATTCATGAATGGACTTGTTAAGGAGGATGCTGATGGGATATGCGATGGAGGAGGCTGAGAGTTGTAGGTATTATGTGGGTAAGTTGTATGGGGCATTGGTACAGGGTTTGAGTTTGTGAAGAGGTTTTTTTATGATGGAGGTGGATCTAGGAGTTAGTGTAAAAGAAGGTAAAGCATTTGAGGGGGAATGTAAAGGTGGGGTTCTTGGTGGGTCAGTTAAAATGAGTGGGAAGGTGGTAGTAAGTTTTTTGATGGTGTCGAAGTATAAGTTAAATAAGAAGGCTATCGCGGATGGTGTTTTTTCTGGGTTAGGACAAGGATTGTTGCTAGTTCCAGGGTGGAGAAGGGAGTTGATTGCTCTCCAGAAATTCTTGGGGTTTAGTCTATGTTGGTCTTGGATAGCTTGAAAGTATTCTTTTTTATTTTTGGTGACTAGGCGTTTAGCCTGATTGTGAAGTTTTTTATACTGAGTGAGGTTTAATGGTGTTTTGTTTTTTTGCCAGGCTTTCCAGGCTTTGTCCCTAGAAGATATAACTTGTTTTGTGGGTTTTGTAAGCCAAATTGCATGTTTTGCCTTGATTCTCTTTAGTCAGAGTGGGGCAAGACTATTTAGGATTCTTAGAAATGTGAAATTAAAGAATTCTACAGCTTCACTTAGTGGGAGGAATTTTCGTGGGCTCCAGTTAGTGTTCTGCAAGATGTTATTGAAGGTGTTTGGGGAGAAGTTTGATAGATCTCTTGAGTATCAATATGGGTGTGGATTGGGTATGGAGGTGGGCTGACGTATTATGAATGCTGGGGAGTGATCACTTATACTATTTGAGAGAGTCCCTGAGGAGGTGATTTTTTTGTGGGTCACATACTAAGATCCAATCCAAGACTGAGCCTTTGTTTTCCTTATTGTTGGGTCTAGTAATGTCAGAGATTAGTTGTGTGTAGGTGTAAAGGTTAATATGTATAGAGGAATTATTGTTAGAAATATCTAGCCAGTTGATAGTAACGTCACCTAAGATGATAGTTTCATTTTTTTATATTGTTGGTTGCCCATGCAAGAATTTCCTCAAGAATAGGGGTATTATTGCCAGGGGGGATGTAAATTACTATGATGCAAAGGCTTTTGCAATCATTAGGTTTTAAGAAGGTGACAAGTAATTCTGCAGTGGAAAAGAGGGGAATTGGTTTGGAGTATGGGATAACTGTAAAGGTGCTTGGGAATAGTAAGGCAATGCCTCCACCTTTTTTATGTAGTCTATCAGTTCTAAGGCAGGAAAAGTTTGGGGGTAGAAATTCAGAGTTTTTGATATATGGTTTCAGTAATAGCAGTAACGTCTGGTTTATGTTGATGTAGCCATGGGTGCAGTTGGGGAATTTTGTTTCTAATGCTTCGTAGATTAATTGTGGTAAAGTGTAGGGATTTTGTGGAGTTAGGGGAATTATGACAGTGAGGAGACAGGCCAGGGTTGGGATGTATGTCTCCACATAGTACTAGATTAACGAGAACAGGGAATGTAGTAGGTAAAGGTTTCTTTTTTTGGAAATGGAAGAATTTGAAGTTGTGATTGCAATGAGGGTTGGGGAAGGGTGATGAGTTTCTTTTGTAATATTAAATCTGTACTATAGAGAGTGGAGCAGATGGCAGAGTAACTAGGGAGGGTGTGTATGTGGGTTGATGTGGAAGGGGTTGGTGTGGGAGGTATGTGAGTTGTGTGAAAGGATGATAGCCTTAGAAGGAGGGAGAAGTAGATAGCAAATGTAAAAAGAAAGATGTAAAAAGAAAGAAAAAATATATATATATACTAGTTGTTTACTGTTAGTTTTATATTTGTTATTATTTCTTTTGTAACACTTTCTTAAACCATGTAATACTCATTGGAGCTTTTCTCCCCGGGCCTCTACTGAAAATGGACATATATCCAGATAGACTAGCCCGGTCAACAAATGTAAAATAAAAAAATAAATAAATAAATAAAATAAATGTTGAATGTAAGATGCATTGCTATCTAATGTTGAATGAATAGAAGGTTTGGATGAATATTTTGTTATAGGAGTGAGGATGGGGGAGTTGTAGTATGATTGAGGAAGTGGAAAGGCAGGATGTGACTAGGCTTATTGGGTTATAGGGAGGGCAGTAGTAAGGGGTGGAGGTGGAGTTAAGGGAAGGATGTGTAAGAAGCTAGTGACAGCAGAGTTGTTAAGAAAGAGAGTAGGGGTGGAGTGTTTGGAGTTAAAGAAGTTGGGTGTGTATGAGGTGGATGATGTGATATGTGGGAAGAGTTTGGCTGTGGAGGTCTGTGATTGTAGGGATTAATGGGTAGACAGGATGTGTTAACTATAAAGGTAATTGATGTGGGGGGTGGGTGGGAAGGGGGTAGGGTAGAGGAACAGAGTGAGCCCAAGTGTAGCGAGGGCGAATGGGCGGGCTGAGTTGGAGGAGGCAGGAGTGCCAAAATCTATCAGTCAGGTACAGCACTGGTATACTAGATAGTTGGTAAGCTGTACTGCAATGTGTTTGAAAAACAAACCTTACAGGGGAGAAATCAAATGTATAAAGAAGGACTGCACTGCCGAGCAGATTAGGGCTTTAATGCATGTGAAAACATATGGGAGTAGGAGTGGATGCCACTTTGGTTAATATCAGTTTGCTTGAAATGTCTAATACAAATGGTACTTCTGAAATATGAGATGGCTTATAACTAAATATATACTGCCATCCAGTGGCCTATGTGGGGAATAACAGTTAATTGAATTAAAAAGGAGTTAACATAGAAATGGGGACAGAGCCGATATTAGAGACGTCCTCAAAGGTCCGCAAGTGTGCACGCCACAATATAAACCATACAACTGAGCATGAATACCAGCTTAAAGCTGGAGCTGACCTACAATGTTGGATTTTATTGGGGGCTCTTTCAGGAAGTCTGGCCATTGGTGAACAGTTAGTAATGCCGATACAGCAGCCGAAGCAGAAAAATAGGATGGGAGGGCAGTCTGAGCTTAAATGTTCATCCGAGATATAAAATATAAGAGAGAGAGGAAGAAAAAGAGAGACTAAAAAGAAAGCTAAGAAAAGAACAGGGAAATGAGGTGATAAATGAGTGCACAGTGTAAAATAAATAAAACATCACAGTGTAAAATAATAAAACATCACCTTTCCACAGCCTGCATGGTGGCTTATCCTACAGAAAAATAAATTAAAAGGAGAAAGCAAACCAAAGGAAATATGTAAAAAAAAAATACAATGAAACAAATACAACAGATTAGTACACAGTACAGTGCTAGAGGCAATTCACTGCTCTTACTCTGCTGCCTGGAGAGCTAGGCACATCTCTCCAAACAGGCCATCCTGTCTGCCCGTATTTCCATAGAGGAGGTAAAACATAAAACAGACAGTAATCAGTACAGCATATCCTTGACAACAGAAGCTAATCACAATTCCAGGCTAAGACCTAATAGACAGTGAGAAACAAAGTACAGAGTGCTGGCAATAATACAGTGGCTTCCACTCCATAACCTCTTCCTCCCACTGAGGGAGATGGACTGGGTGCAACCTCCACAAGTCACTGTGCTTGCATTTGTACCACTCACCAGTGAAGTGATGCTACTGGCATCACTAAGTATACTGGCTAGCTGGTGCCATGTATCAATATCTTTCATGTTTCTGTGTTGTGACATGTCTATTTGTTCCAAAGACCCTGCACTTTTACCACCAAAGACACTGCTGCAAAAGCAAAACACGAGACACCTTCTGTAACTGACTATGATAGAGGTAGAAGGGAAACTAGAAGACTTGAACTTTGAGAACTATGGTGTCTTCACAAAAAACTCCCTTTTCACAAACCCAAAAACTAGAATCTGAAATGTCAGGAGACATTGATGCTGGGACCGTAAAGATTTTATGTACCATTGGATTTTTCTCATGTGGAGTCTTGTAAGAGGTGCCATAAGATCCAAAATCATGTGGAATTCCATTGCTGTGACAGTAGTCTGAGAGGAAAAACTCAGGAATAAATCCAGATTCAGACGTGTTTGTTTCCTGTGGAAGAAACGCTCTTTGAACTAAGATGGCAAGCAGATACCCTAGGAAAAACAATTAAGTGAGAAGGAGTCAGACAATGTTCTCCTTTGTAGGAGACCCCTTACCCAGGTAAGAGATTATTAACACGTTAAAAGACTCTGCAAAGATAACCAAGTTATATAAATAAGGTAAAATGTGATACCTTTCAGTCTGCAAGCTATAACAGGAGCTAGAAACTTTTTGAATACCCTTGAACCACTGCATAAACCAAAGGGTAATGCAGAAAACTAATAATGAGCTGCAGATTACAGAAAACCTTAAGAAACATATAAAATATAAATTTATAGTAATGTGGTTATATGCCTTTTTTAAATCTAAGATTACCAGAAAACTAAAATGGTGAATAAGGGATAACAAGTTGTGAAGTGACAACATTTTGAACTTGAGAATTATCACATATTGGCTCAGAAAAGAAAGATCTAGAATGGTCTAGAGTTTTCTTTCTTTGCCACCAGAAGCATCCTTGAGTAAAACTTTTCTCCTGAGTAGGAAGAACAGCTTCTATCATGCCCTAAAACAGCATATGCTGAATTACAGGAGGTAAAAGAATTGTTTATTTTATCATTTAAGGAGGAATCCCCTGAAAGGGAAGGAGAGACACCTTCTGCCATCTATAAACTTGACAGATTCCTCTCAGAATGCATCTGTCTGATTCTGTCTGTTGCCAAAGAGAAAATGGATGTTCAGACTTTCTGGAAGAACTAAAGGATTGCCAGAGTAAGATGGGGGAGAATAATCCTGCAAACAGTTATTCAGACACATTAGACTGTCCTTTGTTCCGGACGGTTCATGCTTTCTCTTTGGAGCATCCCTAACATTGCTTTTTAAACATTTGCTTACTAGCAGCTTACTGTGTATGTTTATTTTGAATTTTAAAGGAGATTGCAGAGAGAGCATTCAATTCCTTGGCAAACTTGAAGGAGAGTAGAAAAATCTGAAAGATCCCTTGAATCAGCTTACCTCTCTCAACACACCTTTTAAGGACCTCTGCAACAGATGGTCCAAAAAGTAAGTTTCTGTCCAAAGGAGACTTCAAATTTTCATTTTTGACATCTTCTTAGAGGTTTGAGAATGTAGGTAGGCAAATCTCCTCATAACATTTCTAGTGGCAGCAGCCCTTGAAGTGGCATCAGCAGAATCACAAGCACATTTCAAGCAGTGGGTAGACACCTGAAACACTGAAGCAACCAAAAGAGGAAACAGGTGTCAAAAAAAATCTTTATAGTCTCAAAAGAGGAAAACATAGTCTTCAGCATAAGAGCTTCACAAATGAGCAAAAGCCTTTGCATGCATGTTAGAAGAAAGAGATTAGTATTAACCAAATGGTAATCAGCAGCTGGTTTCACTAAAGCAATAGCTGCTGGGTCTAATCGTGTGCCATGACCCAGCTGTACTTGTTCCACAAGTTCCTCACTGTGTTAAACATTGCCACTCAGACCCAAATAAGGCCCACAATTGGGCTTATTTTCACCATTCTGCCCAGGCATATTAATGTACACCTCTTGTAAGGCCTCTGCAGCTCTAGTCTCCTGTGTCCGGGCGCACACAGCATATAACACAGAATTGCTGTCATTCCATTCACTAGTACAGCTCTCAGAACTTCTCCCATACAACTTGCCATTAAAAGTTTTTTTCCCCAGAAAATAGTAGAATGTTTTGGTTAATTTGATGGAAATAGTATTAACTAATAATTATGTATACTTTAAGGGTGACTATTACAAGCAGAAGGGGAGAGTAGCAATGGGAGCAGCTGTTGCCCCAACTTTACTAACAGGTTGTGATATTGGGAGACAAATTAGTTTACAACAATGAATTTTATAGATTTATGGTGTCATATTTTAGATTTTTGGAGGGTTTCTTGATTTTATGGAATGGTACTATTGAGAAGTTACATGAGCTTTTTAAAAATATTAATACTACAGTTGATGTTTTCTGAAATTTACCATAAATTTTGATAAAGACAGGATTAATTATTTAGATTTTATGTTTTACAAAGACATGGATAACAAGGTACTTTCTTCAAATATTTATAGGAAAGAAGCTTGGTGCAATAGTTTTCTAAATTTCAGTAGTGCCCACCCTTTCTGGCAGAAGCATAATTTGGTTAAGAGCCAATTTGTTCACTTCCTCGGATGATGCCTGATGACTCTATTTTTGAGTATGAGGTTAATAAGTTAAAAGGGCTGTTCAGTGATAGGGGATACCAATTGGGCCTGGCTGAAGAAATGTTTGATGAGGTTATTGCTGGAATATCAGGCCAGTTTTGCCCAGTTACGAAGGATTGTAATTTTGCAGTTAACAATAGGAAGGAAGATAGGCTTGATTAAAAGATTGCTACGATATGGTCTTACAAAAACATTGATTAGCAGGTCAAGAATATTATTAGTAAAAAACAGAAGGGCAGTTTTTAGTGCTTTGATTTAACTGACAAACTGGGTGAAGGACCCACATTTGTATATAAGAAGGGAAGGACCCCAAATGTTATTTTACAGGTGAACAATAACAACAAAAATAGGTGGTCAAAATAGAATGTCCAAATGTGGGGCTTGCACACAATGCTATTTTATTTATGAGGGAAGTAATGTTGCAGTTGTCTCTTATTCCAGGGTGCTTAGTGGGAATGAAAGATTTAATTGCAACATCACTGGGATGGTTTATTTGCATAATACATTACCTGTAAGGCATTTTATATAGAGAAGACAGAATGGGTGTTAAAACAGAGCATATATGAACATGTATACTCTATTAAAATGAGGGATGAAAGAAATGCCCTTTGTAAGCACTCCGATAAATGCAAGAACTTTAAAAAGTTTTTAATTTTTATTTTGTAAAAGGTACCACACAACATTAGAGGTGATAACTGTGAGTCCTAATTAGAGAAGAAGGAACTTTTGTGGCAAATTAAGTTATACGCCACACAATATCCAGGTATTACTGATAAAATTAGTATCAGTAGTGTATTAGTTTTGAAAGCAGATACAATCAAGTGATGGCATTGTTATTTTAATGTGGTATCTATTTTGATTTTGAAATTGTTTCATAATAAGATTTTACCAGTTTGCATGGATTTAAGATATTTGTCTATACCTGTGTATTTTCACTTATTTTTTTAATGTTATATATTTTAGGGTTTAGGCATTTAATTGAGAAGAGTTGTCATTTTTATACAGTGGTTTAGGTACTGAATATTTATGATGTACTGTAAATGATTGGTGGATGGATTAATATGGGGGAGGAGTGATTTTGTATATAATGGTGTTGTGTTATTAATTGTTACTGTTCTGATGAAATTCAACTACTCTGAACAAAAGCACTTAACAGTTTCTATTGGGATTAATAAACAGAGTTACTGTGATGGCTTGGCCACATTTTTTTTCTGTGTTTAGTTTATGCTGGTGTGGTTTTGATTTTTAGATGTTTCCTATTGAAGAACTGATTGACCTGGAAATAGTATTGGAGAAAGAGAATCCTTAAAAAGGACTAAGCCACACTCTCCTCAGAATCTGAATTGGAAATCTGTGGAAACACAATGTAATCTATCCCTTCATAATCATTTAGTTTCAATTTCTTGAATCTCTTCAGAAAAATGAAGAATTCCTCCTACATTTACCAGAAACAGCCAAACAGGAAGGGGGAAGAGCCTGAACTAAACCTTGAACTAAACCCAGATAAATCACTCCTGCCCCAAATACCTGAGACAAGAGAAGCTATATGTCTAAATTTCTGTTTCTTTTTGACAGGAATTTCTGAAGAAACAGACCAACTTTTGCCAAGAAAATTCTCCCAGGAGATGGGCATAGCTTTCTGGCTAGGCAGAGTGGTATTCTCTGCCCCTTCTTCCAGGTCTGATGAGAATGGTCTTCACTTAATTGCCAAGTACACCACAAGAGCTGGAGAAGATGTGTCTAACCCCTGATGGCTATAGGAATTACACCAGTGGTAGCCAGTGAAAATGGACACAGCAGAGTGACCCATCTGCAGCTAAAGCACTTTAGCAGCCTGATGTGATGGAAATTTTCTTATTGTGGCTAAAAGAGGTTGTTCCATTGTTAAGCTGAAAAATATGCCTATTTCCAGGGAAGCCTAGCTGCAGTAGTCAGTAAAGAAGGTAAGTATTAAAAACTATATATAACTAAATATATATTTTGTATTAGTTTTGTATAATGTGAAATGCAACTTAAACATTCAGTGCATTTTAGTATTTCAAATTGAACTGTTCTTGTTTGCAAGAAATGTCCCCCATAGAAACACAGTAAAAACCATCTTAAATACTTACACAGCCCCAAAAAGTAAATTAACACGTTTACCTGAGAAAAAGCAGTTTAAAATAAGTGTTAACAACTTTTTACCACAAAAGTAAAAAAGGGATGCTTCCATTTAAAAATAATTAAAAGCCAACTGACAGTCATCAAAAACACTTTGTCCCAGCTTTAAATTTACAGAAAAAAATACAATTTCTGTCATAAAACTAAAGAGAAAGTTTTTTTTTCTCCAAAGGGAACTTATCTACCCAGAAATGGAGCAGTATTAGCTGACCATCAACCTTAGAAAGCCTGCAAAGGAGCAATTTCTGTGGTAGCAGAAAAGCTCTGAAGGGTTTGGCACACAAACCTTATTTTTATTCAGCTGAGTTCAAGCTGAATAAAGGTTTGGGTGCATGAAAGGTGCCCTGAGGCTTTGGAAGCTAACCAGCTGTTATATCCTTAGCAAGATATAAACCATTTAACTAAGGTTCCTGGATCAGTCATTCATATGATGCGCTTATAAGTGATTTCCAAGTCACTGCAGCTCAAGTACAGATAGGGCACTACAACATGGATCATCTGCACCTTAAATTAATTCATTATGCTATGACACATTGATTGACAAAGATAAAAAAGCCAAATACAAATATTTCTAATGTCAATATGAATGTATGTATTTATGTATGTATGTACTATGCCTGACTAAAATACTTTAGCTCTCCACTCACATGATTATACACATTACCATAAAACACATTATTTCAAGTACGCACATACTTTAAATATATTTATTCAAGCACCATGGGATTTTATGCAAATAACCCAACAAAATAAAATAAGCATTTTTTGTAGCAAGGGAAGATCTCCTTAGACTTCCTACACCCACTTTCTTACATAGTCTATCTCCAAGGTCACTCCAGCTTAGAAAAAGAGAAATCATTCATAATAATGAGACAGATGATCACACTTTTCTCCATGTGGTACAATTATGCAACCATAAAATCACAGATATATATTTTGTATTAGTTCTGTATAATGTGAAATGCAACTTAAACACTATTTGCATTTTAGTATTTCAAACTGAACTGTTCTTGTTTGTAAACAAAAACAAAAAACGAGCCACACGAAAAACGAGCTGATCTCACTTTATATTAAATACATCTGGTGCCTCGGCATTTCGCCTTGAAGGATAACTCACAGAATCACAAAACTCCATTTATATAACATTGCCCCCTGTTGACTGGCTACATAAATTTACAAAACCAATCTCAAAAATACCTTAAGTAATAAAACACATACAATAATACATTAATACAAAATTAGAATGTATAAATGTATAAACTTTGTAAAATATTGACATAAAATAATACAAAATTAGAATGTATAAATGTATAAACTTTGTAAAATATTGACATACAAAGTTTTTAAAACATTGACATACAAAGTTTTTGAAATACAATTTATATTTTCTTTTACCCTAACTCCATATTACATATTATCCCCAATGTGCAGTTACCATCTGATTAAATATTCACATTTACCTCCAGATTAAGACCCCTAGGAAATAGTGTGCCAAAATTAATAATCATCCTACTTTCCAACTTAAGTAACATCGAGATGAAGTCGCCCCCTCTCATCATATATGGTTGACCCAATGCACAAAAAAACAAACTTTTATCAGATTCACCTTGGACTGGGTAAAAATGCTCAACAGCAGGACTATTAATATTCACCTTTCTAATATATCCCAAATGTTCTAAAATTTTTTTCTTAACCATTCTCTTGGTACTATTTGCTTTTACTATATCCACAACCCAAAGTGTATACCATCCCACAAGAGCTGCAACTAAATTGTCCCCTAGAAATAAATCTTTTACCATTAATAGAACTACCTGTCAAATTTTTAACCCTCTTAACACACCCTGCAATGTCCACAGAGAAATGTGCCTACTTTATCAACATTTCCACCAACCCGTCTGAAGTTGAGCAGTTCTTTAATATTTGAATACCTCTCAAAGGAGAATTTAACATGCTTTGGAAATAAATCACCAAACTGCTCATCCATGGACACAAAATGCCAAAATTCCACCACCAACTTTCTCAATATATCAAAAAAAGGGGAGTATTTTGTAACAAAATAAATGTCCTTATTACTCATCTCATTGCTCTGGTGATCCTTCACATTACTATTCTCTATCAATTGCCTACCAAAATTCACATTATTATCATACATTTGAAATCTCCCTCTGTTCACAACTTTACCACCATAAACCATCTTAATTGCATCATCCAACAAAAACTTACTATACCCTCTAATTAGCAATCTTTCAACTACTTCATTAAGTTTTACTTCCTTAAGCTGCTCATCTGAAGTGTTATGCAGAATGCATTTAAATCCACATACTGGGAGTGAACTAATAAAGTGCAGAGGATGCATACTGTTAGCATGCAAAAAGTTATTAGCAGTGGGTTTATGGCAAGGTTTAGACTGGGTCTTAGCATATTTATCCACGTAAAATTGCACATCAAGGAATTCTATGCTTTTCTTCTGACACTCAAAAGAAAATGTCAACCCATGTGACTTTTTATTAAATTACTCTATAAATACGGGTAATTCACCCATAGGACCAGTACAAACAAAAAACAAGTCATCAATAAACCTTTTATCTAAGATGACATGCTTTCTGAAAAATGTCTCTTTTCTGTAAAAAAACCTCCTTCTCAAATACAAAATAACTCTGTATTAAACAGAATTTCAAAAGTCTGATCACAAAAGCAGTACACGGTCCTTTACCTATTACATTCTAAATGGCCTCCAATCCCCATTTTAAATCAATATTCATGTATAAGGCATTGACATCCCCAATGGCCCAATAGTAATTACTGTGCCATTCCACCTTGGTAACCATTTGACTTACTTCCTGGGTATTTTTAACATGTGCAGGAACCATGCATAAATACCTTTTAAGCAAAGAATCCAGGAAGATACCAATATTTTCTAAATATAAATTTACACCCCAGACTATGGGCCTTCCAGATAAATTTTTATGCACCTTGGCGATAGCATACAAAATTGGATCGACTGGCTTGGCAACATACAACCTCCTCACATCAGTGTCACATCTCCAAAAATTCTAGCAACAAAGCATTAAATAAGGTATTTTTGGTACTTAAGGTATTTTTGAAATTGGTTTTGGAAAATTATGTAACCAATCAGCAGGGGCCAAGGCTGTATAAATGGAGTTTTGTGATTCTGTGAGTTACCCTTGAAGGCAAAATGCCAAGGTACCAAAGCTCCAGTTTTTTGTGTGGCTCATTTTTTGTTTTTGTTTGCTGAATGCATTTTTTTGGTTCCTGTTTTAGTCCTGCTTTTGTTTGCCTTGGACCAAGATAGTGACAGAAAAGGGTCCACTTGACCAACCCACTTAACCAGTCATCAATAGGTGAATCCACCTCCAATAAGAAACCTGTTACTATCTGCGCTCAGTGTTGGGACCCCTCCTGTTTGGTATATACTTCTTTGAAGTGAAGGCTAATGTTGGGGGCCTCTGGCTGACCAAGATCACTGACAACTGTAAGCTTTGAGCAATCATTGAATCCCAAAATGATGTTGACATCCTATAAACAGGCCTAAAAATGACAAACGAGTGGTGCCAAAACCATGGCCTGAGACTAGATGATAAAAATCCGTAATCATACCCCCTGGTAAATCAGATATCCCTGCAAATTATAATATTAAAAACACATCCCTAAAAGTAGACCCAGTGGTGAGGGACATAGGAACACAGATAGACAGTAAACTAAACTTTGACCACCAGGTAGCTACAGTAGTGAGGAAGTCCTTCTGTGTGGCACAACTTATAAGTAAAGGCATGGCATCAAGATCAAAGGAAGTCACAGTGCCATTGTACTCAGCCCACATCAAGACCATAAGAGTACATTGATCCCTTCTGCATGTACCTAACCAGGCACTTACACCAAATAGAGTGGTTACATAGGTTTCTCACTAATAAAATACAAAGTGTAAGACACATGTCTTATGGAGACCGACTAAGGGCCTTATCCCTTTACTCCATTTCATATTGTTTATTGACAGGGGACTTATGCCTGACCTACAAGGCATTCTCTGACCCAGCCCTGATGAAAATGTTACATACTCACAAGGAAAAAATTATACAAGGCTTACGTGTCCCATGGACCTGAACCTTATTTGTGACTCTATCAGAACTTGCTGGAGAGACAGATTCATAGCCTAAAGGCTACCTCATCTATGGAATAAACTTCCCATCTTTGTTATACAAAGCCTGTCCCTAATGGATGCATCAAAATGCCTCAGGGCTCCAACACCCAAAGACCCACTACCCTGATACTCCCCCATCCCGTATCTGTGGAATTAAGATATAATACTGTCATAAGCTTGGTATTATTGGCTAGGCTTGTAAAGGCTCTTGTGTCATTAACCTGGTAATCAACTATGAGCTTATGAACCTATGAAAATAAATAGGCAAGAAAGAAAAAAAAACAAATATATCACATCATACCCTCATTTCTCCTTATTCGCATCTGATGTATTGCACCTCAAGACCAGAAATCTTCTACAATAATTTAAATTGACACATCTTATTCAGAAGTTATTTATAGCCTAGTATGTTTTTCACAGCTCTACTATGAAACACCAACTTACTGAAAACCGACAAACTGAAAGGATGAAAAAACTGCCTGCAATTCAGAAGGAAAGAAATCAATTTTAATTTTTTTTCAGGGGGTAACCCCCCCAAAACCTGCCATTCCAAACTTATATATATATATAAATATAAGTCAGGGAAGGTAGAAGGGTTACAATAGTTGCTTGGAGAGTTGGTCAAGATCCAGTCAACTGGGGAACCAGTAGCATTTTTACTGTAGTGAGTAGGGGTAGTAATCAGTTTTGAGAATCCATACAGGTTTATGAAGTGTTGGGATGAGTTACCAATAAGGGGGTTCCAATCTATATTAACATCTCCACGAATGATGGTTTCATAGGGGATGGAGGTGTCTATCTAGGAGAGTATATGTTCAAGGATAGGGATGTTTTGACCTGGGGGGATATAGATAGAGGCAATAGCAAACTTCCTATAGTTATTGATGTGGCAGTCTAGGAGCAGTAGTTCAGCAGGGGAGAAACTAGGCAGGGTAATGTCTATAGGTGCAAACAAACCTCACTTTCGACACAGGAATCAACTGTGAAAACCTAGTAAATGTCAAATAATTATGGTCTGATGAAGTGGAGCTTTGGTCCGTGAAAGCCCTTACCCTGTGTATTTTTGTATCCATTAAATATTTTGAACTAAGCCGTGCTTGGAACCTTTGCTGTTTCGTTGACATTTAATGTCTATAGTTGTTAGTGTCACTGAGACAGAGTACAAGACAGCAACCCCACCTCCTTTTTGGGTGTCCTATCCGACCTATAGATATTGTACTGAGGTGGGATAAAAATTCAGAGGAATTGATATGAGGTTTTAGCCAGGTTTCTGATACGGCCAGGATGTGAGGTTTATGTTGGGCCAACCATGCCTGAAGTTTGGACATTTTGTTGTTTAGGCTTTGGATGTTCATTGCAGAGATAAAGAGATATTTGAGGCTAAAGATATTTGAGGATGTTTTGGGGGGCAGCAGATGAAGGTGGAGGGGGAGTGGAGAGTGGTGAGGGACCAGGATTAGGATGGATGTCTCCAGAAACCAGAAGAGCAAAGACAAGATGGAAAAGCGAGGGTGGTCAGTAAGGGGAATGGGGTACTTACATTTGCAGAGAAGATAACGGACATGGAAAAGTGCTATGTTTGCCAGGAACAAAAATAGAGGATGTGAGAAAGGCCTTTGAATGCCTTAATGTAACTTAATGTTGAGAAGTATGGATCTGTTTTTATTTATGTTGGTACAAGTGATCTCATCCACAAGGATTCTCCAACTGTTAGTAGGCAACTTACAGCCCACATAGATAGCATAGCTTGTAGAGGTGTTAGGACAATTTTTTTTTTCATGAATCATCTATAGAAAGGACAGTCAGGTCATTCTTAATGAAAAGATTTTGGGGGCTAAATAAGTAAATGAAAAAAATGTCCTATTTAAAAAATGGAACTGTGCAGAGCATCCAAGCCTAATTTTGGGCACACATATTTAGACAGGATAGTGTGCATTTGTCAAGATCAGGGAAGAAAAATTTTATATCAGATATTTTGTAATATTTGGCAAACATAAGGCAGAATATTTTTCCAGGTCAAAAATGTAACTGTTCACACATAGCAACATTTGATGCCTCTCTGCTGGTTGTTAATGCTATGAGCATTAATAATATTTTTTTTTTTATTGGAAGATTTGCTATGTTCCCACAAAATTGATGTTGTTATTATTTGTGAACCATGGTTAAAGAACTGTAGCAGGCATTCTAGCAATAAATCAGGTGGAGGTGTTGTTATGAGACCTGTGATTATTACATGTTCAGTGATAACACCAATACTGTACTGTGTAACCATGAAAATAAAGACAATCCTGGAACATATAACAATTGTTGGAGTGTATAGACCACAAAAGTCATGTGTTGATGACCTAGAGGAATTCCTACATTTCTTGCATGAAACACAAAAGGGATGAATAATAGTGGCTGGGGACATAAATTTACCAGAAACAGACTGGAATAACATTGATTCAACTACATTAGTAAGGACATTATTTGCAACATATGTTCGTGAACCATAATTGCTTCAGATTGTAAAAAAAACCCTACAAGGGAACAGAACATAATAGACATTGTTTGTGTTCCTAAAGAAATTACTGTTACTTCATGTCAAGTTTTCCACCATTGATGTGCATTGATAATGGGGTTATAGAGGTTAATTTGTTGTTAGATAAGTTTTCCAAACTGAAATCTAAACCAATGCACAGAAGAATGATAATAGATTATATGGAAGCAAAATGATCATTATGTAAAACTAATTGCAGTGATTGTGGAAAAACTGCAGAAGGAATGTGGAAAGTCTTGAAAGAAAAATTGTTTGAATGCAAAAATAAAAAAAAAACTGTTTAACATCAGGATCTAGGCACACAATTTCAGGAGGATATATTTCCATAAGAACAAGATACTTGATTAAGAAGAGAAACAAAAATATAAGAAATGGAAAAGAGGTTGAACTGCAACTTTGAAAACTGAAATAAACAAGCTGGACAGATGAAATAAACACAGTGTGAGACAAGATGAAGACAATTTATATAAAGATATTGAGCATAATAGGAAACCATTTCAAAGATACATAAGATGTGTTAGGAGTAAAGACATACAAATTGAAAAACTGTGTGTGGATTCTAAAATATATTCTCAAACACAACAGATAATGGATATATTTACAAAACTGTATGCAAAGCAGTTTGGCTCCACAAAGTGAGTCCTAGTGGTATCCAGGTAACCTCAGATACTGAAATCAAATTAAATTATACTGAAAAAGAATTATGTAAACTGGGTCCAAACAAAGCACAGGGAGGAGATGGAATTAGTAATAATGACCTGAGAACACGTCAGCATGAACTTACAGTCCCATTATGTCTGTTGTTTATTAGGTCATTTAAATTTGGGGAGATTCTTCAAGATTGGAAACATGCATTTGTTAAACCTGTCTTTAAGGTAAAGGAAAGTAGGACAAACCTGGAGTTATGCAGACCCATAAGTTTACTTTCATGTTGTGGACAAATACCGGAGAAGGTTATATTTGGATAAATTATTGTCAGAATTGGAAAGGTTGGGACTTGAAACCATATATCAGCATGCATATGTTGAAAATAGATCTATTACCATCTGTAACATGATGTTCTATAACAATATAATAGCTATGAATGAAAAATTGTGCTGTGGGGTAATTTAAATAGATTTAACATTAGCATTTGATAGGGTCATACGTAAAACACTGATCAACAAATTAGAGCAACTAGGTATTGATGACTCTTGATAAGATGGATGGCTACATGGCTTCCAAATGACACATGGCAAGCATCATACAGCAACTGCACAGGTAAAATTCAAGATTATACTCAAGGTGCACCTTAGGGCTCTATCCTAGGCCCATATATATTTAGTTTGCATCTTTAAGCTCTATCTTTTTCATCTCAGGTGCTCTTCAGTCTGTATGCAAATGACTTGAAAATGAGTAAACTGATTACTTCTGTTACAGAGCATGCCTGCAAAATAACTTGACTAAATTGACCATTTGGGTACAGGAGAATAATATGCTGATAAACACATCAAAATCTGAGCATATGATATTTGGGAGACATAAATTGAAAGGTGAATATCTAATACAATATGATAATAAATGAGTGAAACTGTAAATTCATTTAAGGACTTGTGTATATGGTTAGGTCCAGCTTTGAGTTTTTCTTTCATATCAGCTAATTGGTTGATGATAGTTATAGAATTATAGATTGTATAAAAAGATTTATAAAGTCTAGGAAATCAGAAATGATGAAGTCATTGTTTGCAAGTTACATTAATCCCAAACTTGAGTATGGAACAACAATATGGAAACCTGAAAAGAGTACAGTGGAAATATACCAAGGGCATCCTTGGATGTAAAACTATAAGTTATTCTAAAAGACTAAAATATCTGTACAGTATCTCACATACTGTAGATATTTAGGATGCAACCTTATTCGGGTATATAAGGCATTTAAAGACAGCTGCTTCTGGGAATGTTTGGACTTATCAATTGGATTTATAAAAATGTAGTAGTGAATTATCAGTCAATCTTTGTAGAATATTCTATAGTAATGAGAAGTGTACTACCTTTTTCACTGAGAGAGGCTCAGACAGATGGAAAGGAGTACCAAATTACATTAAAACAAGCACTAGTTCAGATATTTTTACGAACAGCCTGGACACTTCTTATGGGCACAACCGTTTTGGTATATTGGCAAACTAGAAGAGCATTTTTGTCTGTGATTGAAATATTTGCATGTATCTATGTATGTAGTGATAAGAGGACATTGTAAAGTCTGAGAAAAGAATATGGATTATGATATAGGGTAAATATTAAAAATGTAAAGGAAAGAGGTTGGAAGTAAAGAGGGAAGAAAAGCAGGTATAAAATATTTTGTCTTCAACGAGATAATAGCATTTAAGTAGAATAAAATACTGATTATAGTGGTAGTTAAGAAGGTAAGATTTTGGTAGGAATGGGCGAGAGAGAAAAAGATAGACTAGAGTTTTAGGAAAGGTTCAGCCTGGATTAGTACATGAACAGAGCTAGATTTTAGATAAATGATCCCTTAGTTTGTGTTTAAAGGAAAGTGGGCTAAGGACAGACCTGGTAGGGAGATCCAAGAAATTCTAGCTTTTTGCTACAGAGTATGAGTAGAGGCTTTTACAATGAGATGCATTAGGTTTACGGGTCATGAGCAGTTGTTTGTCCTCTAAGCACATTGGTCTGTAGGGAAGATAGTTATGGAGGATAGGGTAAAGGGCAGAACAGTTTGCAGATCTGTGAATCAGATTATGGGTAATAAATAGTTGTAGGTATGTAACATGGTGTAGAAGCACAAACCATTTGAGAGACTGGAGAGCAGAACAGTGATGGAATTATGTTGACAGCTAGTTGCAGACTTGGCTATTTTGTTGTAGCATATTTCTAGTTTACTTTTAGCATGTACTGGAGGTTAATATTGATGTATTATCATACCAAGAAGTTTTGTGTCAGCGACCACTTTAATTTCAGTGCTATTCAGGGAGTAGATTTTAAAGTAATTTTTCTCAGTGGTAAGAGTTTTGGGAGTAAAATGTAAGAGCTTGGCTTTCTTAGGGTTAAGGTGAAGTTGGGCACTGGAGAGCCAAGTCTCAACAGAAGTAAAAGCTTCCTGTGTTATAGCTTGAAGGTGAGGCAGAGAATCTGAAGAGCAGATGATAGTGGAATCATTTGCATATTAAATTACAGTGCTTTGACAGGAAGAGGTGTGAGGATTATTGATAAATTAAAGAGACGGGGACCAAGGCTGGAACATTGATGAATGCTATGTGTTATTGGTTAGATATATTGAGAGCAAGCTTTGCCATCTAACTAATTGTTGTCTATTATCTGGCTAACTGGTGAATCATGCACGTGTAGGAGGTGAGAGACCAAGGATGGATAGTTGATGTAAGAGTTTGGTATGAGAAGCAGTGTCCAAAGCCTTTCGATATATCACGGAAAAGTGAAGAGACAGTTTGTCAGCATTCCTAGCTTTGTTGACAGTATTCATGAAGGATAATAAGGCAGTGGTTGGACTATGAGCAGGATGAAAACCATGTTGTTTGGAAGTCAGTTGCTGATTTTGAAGGTGGTGGTTAAGGAGTTGTTTATGTACACATTGAGAGAGGGATAGAATGGCAACTGGACAAAAATCAGATAAATCAGAAGAGTTACCTCTTTTATGTATTAGGATATTGTGACTTTTTTCTGTAATAATGGAATATATGATTCTTGAATGGATGTGTTTATAAAATACTAATAGGATAGGCTATGCTCTCTGTTGTAAGCTTAAGGTTTTCCGCAAGAAATTCATCAGCAGAGGCAGAACAGGCTATTAGCCTGAATAAGAGATTTTTTTTTAAATAAAGATAGTTGTTGGAAGGAAAGAGGGTGAAGAGTTGACTGAGATTTTGTGATTAGACAATGGGTAGAGGAAGAATGTGATTTATTTCTGGAGCATGAAGGAGAGAATGTATTAGGAGAGGGGACTGAGGAATGGTCAAGGGAATATGAAGGTGATTTTGCATAGTTTGTAGTCAAGTTGACAATACTGTTAATAAAGTGGGTATTGAACATACTAGCTATGTAATGGGGAGCCATTTCTTGGGAAAGGCTGAAGTGTGTTTGGAATCCTGGCTTAAGAAGTGAGTTAGTAAATTACCAGAAGATTTTGAGGGTTTGTTTGTGATTGGTTTGAAGGTGTGTATAGAATTTCTTTTTGTCATTCATTATATGTTTTAACTTGATTTCTAAGTTATCCACAGAGTTGTAGATTTTTGTTGGTTTTATACTTTTGCCATTCTCTCCATGTTTTACCTCTGTTAGTCATGAGCTTTCTGCTTAATTTTAACAGCCATTAGCAAGGATTACATTTTGTTCTTTTAGTGTGGACTGGAGCTAAACTATTAATGATATTTAAGAATGTTTCATTAAAATAAGCTAAAGCATTATCTAAGGAGATGGATTTTAGTAAGGACCAGTTGTTGGCCTTTAAGGTATCAATGAATACCTATTGATCAAAGTAGGAGAGACTCTGAACTGTTTTATAGATATGTTCTCTGGTTATGTGAGATGTAGTTCTGTAAGCATAGGCTGGCCTGTGGTCACTCAGGGTATTAGGGAATGAGACTGCTTCTTTGAACTTGCTTGGGTCAGATACCAGAATCCAATCCAGGATGGATCTTTAGTTTTCATTCTTTTTATATATTGTAGGAGTGAGTTGAGATGAGTTGAATGAAGCAAAATAAGTTAATACTGTGCGTAAGGAAGTCTATATTTACATCACCTAGTATTATGGTTTCATTAGCAGTTGTATTGGCTAACCAAGATAGTTTGGATTCAAGTACAAAGATGTTGTTATCTGGGGGCGGGGGTGTAATTCACTACAAAGCATAGATTTTTTGTTTTGTTCATTTTTTAGGAAATTTATAATAATTTCTGCATTGGCAAATTTAATAGGATATTAGAGTATGGCGTAAGACTATAGGAATTAGAGTACAGTAAGGCTATACCACCACCTTTCTTTTCTAGTCTGTTTGCTCTTATAACGTTATATTCAGGGGGAAGAAACTCAGTATCCTTTATGTTGGGTTTGAGACAGGTTTCAGTGGCAACTAATAAATCTGGAGTATAGTGGGAAATCCAATTATGGAGATCTGTTATTTTATTACATATGCTACAAAAACTGATTGTTACAAAGTATATCGATTTTGAGGGCCAAGCAAGCTGGGGGGGGGGGTTGAACCTGGGTTAGAGTGGTTATCACTACAATGACAGATTTTGGAAGTAAGAATATTGAGTATAATATATTATTTTTAGAGAAATTGAGGTTTTTATTTAATGGTTGGGAATGCCTATGTGAAGTATTTTCAGTTTAGAGTGGAGGAAAGGGTTAATGTCAAATAGGCTGGGCTGGGGAGATGTCAAGCTAGCTGATTACAAACTTTGGAATAGTAGTAATGGAGGTGACACTTGTTATGCATATCATTGTTATTGGAGAGTGTAGGGATGTAAGTTGAGTGAGGAGAAGGAAGTTAGGCTGAGAAAGAAAGGAAATATCATGGTTGCTGTGGGATGAGTTAGAAAAGTAGTATTGGTGTAGATGGGGGTTGTGCAGGAGTGGGGGTGGCAAGAGAGTTAGGCAGTTGTGTAAACAGGTTAATTAACGGGTAAAGGGGTTTGGTGGGTATGTCAATTGGGGATGGATTTAAAACAGAGTATAAATGTAGATGTAGTGGGGTGGGTGGGAACTGAGCGTAGGGAAGGAAGTAGATTGAACCCAAGTATAGCAAGAGCTCATGAAGTGGGGCCCACACAGCAAAGGAATAGAAATACATTACGAAAACAGTCAGGGAGGAAAAATTCGAATACATTTGAGTAATGATGATGCCTGCTAAAACACTAGACAGTATCTATAGTGCAAATAAGACAAGGGATTATGGAATAAGGGACTGTGTAGAGAGTACAGCCCATGAAGAAGCAGAGGCAGGGTACAGTAGAGGAGTGAAGTTATAGGCTACCCCTCATTATGAGACCTGAATGGGTGCTGGTTAATACTAATCTGCAGAGCAAAAGAATAGAAGTGTGCTACAGAAACAATCAGTCAGGTGGGAAAATTCTAATACATTTAAGTAATGATGTCTGCTAAAATGCAAGGCAGTATGGTGAAAGTTTAGAAAATGAAAGGAAAAACAATGTTTTGGAAAACAGAGAAAAAGAAACTTATAGCTGTACCTATTGAAGATTTTGTACCTGGTTTTAAATAGCAGATCTCTAATTACAGGGGACAGGTTATGTGATTCTAAATACAGGAAGACATAAAGGTGGTAAAACCCCATGAACATGGAAGAAAAATACTAGCAGTGGATAGTATAATAGGTACTAGTGTCCATACAGGGAAAGGTGGATGGAATTCTTGGAATAGATAATTATAAATATAAAAAAGATGCTTGCCCTGATCAAGGCTGTCAAAGCTCTGAATCATCTTTGGTCCGTAGGACCTCTTCAAGTTGTTACAGACAGTACCACAATCAGGTTGTGCCCCCTTTGCAGACTAGCCACATTAGCATGGGGTATAGCTTCACAGCACAATTTCACTATACAGGCATCCTACATTCCATCAGGGCAAAAGTGGGTGGAAGAAAACCTGAGCAGGACAAGGGCAGACCTTCACATATGAAAACTAGATCACTGGGTCTTCCAAGAATTTCTCCAACTGTGGAGAGTTCCTCAGGTAGACTTATTTGTCTCCTGTCTGAACAATCAGCTGGTAAGATTCTGCTTCAGGACTCCATGCAAGAAGTCCTGGAAAACAGGTGGCTTTCCTTTTTCCTTGGACAGATACTGTTCCTGTATGCTTTTCGACCCTTTCTACTGATATCCAGGATACTTCTGAAGATATAGAAGGAATCTTCCAAGATTTGGGCCTAGACAGAGGTTCTTCCTTCTTTAGAAAATGGCCAGAGACCCTGCAAGCTTCCTCACAGACTGGATCTATTCACACAGGAGCAGGAGTATTTGAACTTCAAACGTATGTTTGGATGATACAGGCTTAATTCGTTTTAGGAATCCATTTACTGAGGATGTGCAGCAATTACTAATGAAGACAAGAAAATATTTATTAGTAAACAAAAAACATTTGCTAGTTGAGGTCAACAACATAACCAGCACCCATTCAGGTCTAGTTGTTGTGGGAGTTGCCATGTGGTCTTTCTTGCCACTTCATTAAGGTTCATTTATTGGCCATTTCAGAATGTCTGCCCATCTTCTTTTAATGCATTTTCATGTCAAAATGTTTTTGAAAGGGGTTTTGCATAAGAAAACCAATGGTCCCTCCTTAGGGTCTTAATTTTGTGTTAAAGAAGGTAATACTTGCTCCATTTGAACAAGCTAACACTGGTTAACATTGGGAATGCAACCGACTGAAATGGGGGGGGGCTTCCCCCCTCATACACCCCCTAACTATATATACCAACTCCAACATTGCACTACAGTGGGGAATAGGTCAAATTTAAAAGGTTTCCTTCACTTACCTTATGCATCGCGGTACTTCCTGGGTGTTAACCAACCATGGCTATTCGATTAATTTATTTTTGAAGTAAGCCATGTTCGGTAATGTACTTGTTATATATTTTACGTATAATATTTAGCTGTTCAAGGATATGTTTTTTTCGATAGCTGAACATAATCCCCCATTTGAATGCAGTTGCCATTTTACCTTTCATTTTACACATTTCTTTCTTTTAGTCATCTGTTGTATCTCTTTCACAGAGTCCTAAAATTCTAGCAGTTTTTTAATTCATGCTTATAAATCCTGGTCTGTCTTTGGTGGGTAGGATAATTATACACAAGTAGTACAAAGCAGCTCATATCAGTATCCTAACATGCAAAAAATGAACAAAAACAAGAGAAATGGTCTTATGTGCATCTACCAAAACAATGAAACTGCCTTAAGCAACCATCATCCCTGCTCAAAAAAGGATTTTAACTGTTCTCAACTTACAGATTTCTGAGTCTGAACATCAAAAAAGTTGAAAAAGCATTT